>NC_050461.1:0-95993 GCF_903995425.1 Onychomys torridus | reverse complement strand
ATTAAATATTAGCACCTGGAAATGAAATGAAAAATATGTCAAGGACATTATATAACATAAATACATAACAACAATGATTCATAGCTACATACATTAAATTTTTAAAAATGTTTTTGAAAGCATTGGGCTCTGTGGTAGCATACTTGCCTAGCACATATAAAACCCTGGGTTCCATCCCCTACACCAAAATGAAAAACTTTTCTTCCTAAATGTCTCTTATAATTCTTATATTTTGGGCAATATTCCCAATCTTTGGCATAGTGATTAAATATAAAAAAGGCTTCCCCTGAGTGCATCATCCAGTTCTCAAAACTGAAGAGAAAACTATATTGAGTAATATTTAAGTTATTCATTCTTATTTTTAAACCATCATGTATTCCTGAAAATTTATAAAGCAAATACTAAGTATGTGATTTTATTAAAACCAATACACTTAATTACAATTTCTCAATTCAATTTGATTTTTTCTTGTATTGAAAATGGTTTTTCTTACAAAATATATCTAGACCATGATTTTCCCTCTGTCTACTCCATTTTCTCCCCAATTTCACTCCCATCTGGATCCACTCTTTTTCGAAAACAAACAAACTCCAAAGGAACATAATAAAATATAACAAAATAAAATATAGTAAGATAAATACATGGAGAGCTGCTTAGTCTTATTACAACTTGATATGCTATGTTTTATTGATACTCATGGGAATCCTGCCCTTTTCTAAACAGACACATAATAGGAATGGATTAGGTGGTGGGAACAGAGGAGGGTGAGAGCAGAAGGGGTTGGGAGGAAGAAGGTCTGGAGGAAGGGAATCTGCTGCCAGGACCTAAAATAAATAAATTAACAAATAAATAAATTTATTTTTAAAAAGATAGAACAAAGACTATTACATCAGCATTGGAGATGACAAATAAACAGAAGGAAAAGAGCCCAGGAAAATGCAAAAGGATCAGAGACTCACTAATTTTTATACTCAGTAATTACATAAAAAAAAACTCACTAAAATAGAACCCATAATATATAGACCTGTGAAGGCACAAAGCATGTTGCTTCAGTCTTTGTGATTCCATATGAGTTTTGCCAATGGGCCTTTGAAACAGAAGGAACAGGATATTCTAAGCTAATTTCACATCCTCAAAGAAGATTCTGTTCCAAAATTATGCAGTTCAATGTCAAAGATGATTTGAGGACATGTTAATTAAAATTTATATAACACTTAATCTGAATAAATTTAAGTTTTATTCATTCTGAGAATGATTCATGCACAAGTGGGATGAAATGTCAGATTGTAACTTAGAGCCCAACTCATCAAAAGTTAAGCATTTGTTTATGTCACACCAAAGCTATTAAAATACAGCTTCACTATAAAAGTGAAGTCAAAGCTTAAACAAAATCATCAAATCAAAAAGTATTTGTATTGTGACCTCTGCAGGCTCAAGATTCCTTTGATATTATGAAATGTGTAACTTTACCAATAATGCAATCCCATGGCAAGGGACCAGCAAGTGCTTAAGGCAACAATCTTAGTTAATAAGACATTTGCCTTATTAAAGGCAAAATTAGAATTTAAATATTTAAATTAGCATCCCCATATCCTAACTAGCAACTCTTACTTTGAGACCTAGACACTTTATATGCAGATACTTTTATAATGGTACATTATAAAAGAAGCTGCAAGAGTCTATTCTAACATGAGGCATAGAGTTTGGAGACAATCTGAAGCTCAGGTAGGTGCACTGACAAACAGGAGGTAGCCAGGGAGTACTAACAAACACAAAGCTACAAAAGAGGCTCCAAGAAATTGGCAGACTTGGATGCTTTATAGCAGCCATTCCTCTGGTAATGGTTTTGGACAAGAATGGAGGTTGCAGTTGTTTGAGGGATTGAACAAATTGGAGTAGTCTCTTCATGAACATGCAAAAATACTCGGTAAAATACTAGCAAAACAACTTCCACAAACACATAAAAAAATCATCCACCATGTTCGAGTAAGCTTCATCCCAGAGATGCAAAGATGTTTCAACATATGAAAATCTGTCAGTGTAATCCACCATATAAACAAATTGAAAGAAAAAACCCACATGATCATGATTTTAGTGCTGAAAAAGCTTTTGACAAAATCCAACAACCCCTCATGATAAAGGTCTTGGAGAGATCAGAGATACAAGGAACATACCTAAACATAATAAAGGCAGCAATCAAACAGCCAACATGAAACTAAATAGAAAGAAACTCAAGGCAATCCCACTAAAATCAGGAACAAGACAAGGCTGTCTATTCTCTCCTTATCTATTTAATTTAGTATTTGAAGTTCTAGCTAGAGCAATAAGACAACAAAAGAAGATCAAGGGGATACTAACTAGAAAGGGAAAAGTCAAACTTTCCCTATTTTCAGATGATAGTATACATAAGTGACCCCAAAAAGTCTCCCATGGAACTCCTCCCACAGCTGATAAACACCTTCAGCAATGTTGCAGGATATAAGATTAACTAAAAAAAAAATCTATACCCTCCTGTATACAAATGATAAATGTACTGAAAAAGAAATCAGAGAAACATCACCCTTTACAATAGCAACAAATAACATAGAGTATCTTGAGGTAACTCTAACTAAACACGTAAAAGACCTGTATGACAAGATTTTAAGTCTTCAAAGAAAGAAACTGAAGAGGATATCAGAAAATGGAAAGATTTCCCACACTCTTGGATAGGTTGGATTAAAATAGTAAAAATGTTGATCTTACCAAAAGCAATCTACAAATTCAATGAAATTCCCATCAAAATTTCAACCCAAATCTTAACAGACCTGGAAAGAACAATATTCAACTTCATATGGAAAAACAAAAATCCCAGGATAGCCAAAACAATTCTGTACAATAAAGGAATCTCAAGATAAATCACCCATCAAGTAGACTTCAAGCCAAGACTTCATACCATCAAGTAGACTTCAAGCTCTACTATAGAGCTGTAGTAATAAAAACAGCTTGGTATTGGCTTAAAAACAGACATGTGGATCAATGGAATTGAATCAAAGACATGGACATTAATCCACACACTTATGAACACCTGATTTTTGGCAAAGAAGCCAAAAATATACAATGGAAAAAAGAAAGCATCTTCAACAAGTGGTGCAGGCATAGTGGCATGTAGAAGAGTGCAAATAGATTCCTATCTATCATCCTGCACAAATCTCCAAAAGTCCAAGTGCATAACAGATCTCAACATAAATCCAGTTGCACTGAACCTGATAGAAGACAAAGTGGGAAGTAGCCTTGAATGCATTGGCACAGGAAACCACTTCCTAAATATAACACCAGTAGCACAGACACTGTGTAGATGTAACCAGCTTGTTAAATAAGAAACACAGAACCGATTGCAGAGTTAAAAACCATGAGGTCAGAGCAAGAGCGCAAAACATTACCATTCACTGCTTCTGCTATTCTTCCTCTCCGCAAGAGACCTACTTCTGTGCGTCCTGTCTATTTAAAGACTTTCTGTTCTGTTTTCTCATTGGTTGTAAACCCGGCCATATGACCTTGTCACTGCCTGTTTGTACAGACCTCCAGGTCTTCTACGGTTGGTATTGAGATTAAAGGCGTGTGTCTGCCATGCTGGCTGTGTCCTCCCAAGTGCTGGGATTAAAGGTGTGCCCCACTTCTGCTCAGCTTCTACTCTGGCCTGCTCTGACCTCAAGGCAACTTTATTGACATACAAATAAAACCACATTTCAATACAAATAAAATATCACTATAACACTGAGAGTGACGATTAATAAATGGGACTTCCTGAAACTGAAAAGCTTCTGTAAGGCAAAGTACATGGTCAACAAGACAAAACAACAGCCTACAGAATGGGAAAAGACCTTCACCAACCCCACATCTGACAGAAGGCTGATATCCAAAATATATAAAGAACTCAAGAAACTAGACATCAAAATACTAAATAATCCAATCAAAATTGGGGAACAGATCTAAACACAGAATTATTAACAGAAGAATCTCAAATGGCCCAAAGACCTTTAAAGAATTGCTTAACATCATTAGCTGTCAAGGAAATGAAAATCAAAACAACTCTGAGATACCATCTTACATCTGTTTACATGGCTAAGATCAAAATCACTGATGAAAGCCTATGTTGGAGAGGATGAGGAATAAGGGGAACACTCCTGAATTGCTGGTGGGAGTGAAAAGTTGTATAGCTGCTTTGGAAATCAGTATGGCAGTTTCTCAGAAAATTGGGAATCAATTTACCTCATTATTCAGCAATATCTTTCTTTGGCATATACCCAAAGACTGCACATTCATACCAGAAGGACATTTGCTCAACTATGTTCATAGCAGCAATATTCATAACAGCCAGATTCTAGAAACACCCTAGATGTGCATCAACTGAAGAATGGATAAAGAAAATGTGGTACATTTACACAATGGAGTATTACTCAGCAGCACAAAACAATGGCATCATGGAATTTGCAGACAAACGGATGGAACTAGAAAAAAACACCCTGAGTGAGATAACCCAGACTCAGAAAGAAAGACATGACATGTACTCACTCATAAGTGGATATTAGATGTAAAACAAAGGATAATCAGACTACAATCCACAATCCCAGCCAGAGAAGCTAGGTAACAAGGAGGATCTAAGAGAGATTGGCATGGATCCCCCTAGGAAGGGGAAATAGATAAGATATCCTGAGTAAACTGGGAGAGTGGGGGTGGGTAGGAAGAAAGTAGGATGTAAAGGGAGGTGGGAAAAGAACATGAGGGAATAATATGCTCGAGTTGGGGCAGAGGCAGAGAGGGAGGGGAAGGAAAGAAATATCATGATAGAGGAATAATCATGGAGTTATGGAGAAATCAGGTGCTAGGAAAGTTCTCAGGAATCCACAAGGATAACCCCAACTCAGACTCTAACCACTAGTGGAAGTGGTGCCTGAACTAGCCTTCACCTGTAATTAGAGTGACGACTACTTCAATTTTCATCATAGAACCTTCATCCAATAACTGATGGAAGCAGAAGCAGAGATCCACAACTAAGCACTGGGTGGGACTCCTGGGGTCCAGGTGAAGAGAGGAGAGATTATATCATGATAGGGAAACCCACAGAGAGAGCTGTCCTGAGGTAGTTGGAGTTCATTGACTTTGGACTGGCAGCAGGGAAACCTGTATGGGAACAAACTAGGCCCTCTGAATGTGAGTGACAGTTTTGTGTCTTGGACTGTTTGTGGGACTACTAGCAGTAGGACCAATATTTATCCCTAATGTATTAACTGGCTTTTAGAGTCCCCCATGGAGGGATACCTTGCTTAGCCTGGATACAGGGACGGGGGAGGGGATTGGTCCTGCCTCAACTTGACATTCCAGATTTTGTTGACTCCTCTGAGGACTGGAAGGGGGGCTGGGTGGTGGAAAGGTGGTGGGTGAGTGAGGGAAGGGAAAGGAGGGAGAACTGTGGTTGGTATGTAAAATGGCAAGAAAAAAACTTTTAAATTAAAAAAAGAAGCCAAACTGAAACAACAACAAAAAGACACATTTATTGGGTAAGCTGCAGGTCCCACAAAGCCTGTATCTGTCCACTCTTGTCTGCATGTTCATACCCAGTTGTGAGATCCAATTTGTACATCACAGCAGTAATGTAGAAAAATAATTGAAATAATATGCAAACCACACACACACACACACACACACACACACACACACACACACACATTCGTATAAAGAGTTTAGTTGGAGTCACTTCAAAGAAGCCACAGTTTGCCAAATAAATAGTATATTGGTGTGGGATACCCCCCTCAAGTTACTCATCAAATAAGTCTATTAGAGTGCCCACCCAAAGAAAATAAAAGGCTATTGTTATTGTTCTTAATTGCACACCATAACTTGATGCAAAGACACTACTTCTAAAGACACACAAACTGGACACAAGACATGGAAAAATCGAGTTGGTAATGAGTAAGATGTTCCCTGATGGCTAGATTTTATAGTAGCAAAGGAACTTCTGGGGAAAAAGTCAGTAGCCTTTCCAGCTATGAACTGTGTGAACTGTAATACTGACTAATGTGATGAGATACAACCATGATTGTGATGGTGGCACATATGTTATGCAAGTAAGCAGCTGTTTCCTCATTGGATTTAAGGCATACAAAGAAGCTCATGCATGATACTATAAATCTGGCCAAGAACCCACAGTTGGAGAATTCACAGGCCCCATGGGTAAACCTATTACTATTATTTTGATAAATGGACATAGTATCAAACTAGCCACTGATTTGTGTCTTTACACTCATAGATTAGTGCAGCTCTCAGGCTTCACTAGAAAAGTTTGTGTTGATGAAAATGCAGAAATTCACAACCTGTTAAAGTGTAGAGAATGAGTGTTTGTGGAGTGCGAAGCCCTAAATTCAACCTCTAAATCACTCCTGTTCCTTCCAAGGCAGGCTCAGAGACCATTTAAGAAGAGTGGGTAGAAAGATTATAAAATCTAGAGACTAATGAGAAACAAATCAAAACAATATTTTCAGTACACAGCAGGACCATTGCTTTCAGAACTGCAAAGCAATTGTAGTTGTCTGTTCAAGATCTGTATGAGGCCAAGCCAACCAACATTTTAGCATGATGGCAGGAGGAGCTCATGAGATTTGTTTTGAATAAGAATGGTTCCTATAGTACCCAAAGAAGGACTCATGGATTTCCCTGGGAAGGGGAAATAGAAGAGATCCCCCCAGGTAAACTGGGGGTAGAGGAGGCCGGGGGTGGGGCAGTTGGAACATGAAGGATATTGTACAGGTTGGGAGCATGAAGGAAGAGAAGAGTAATGAAAATGATGTCTTAATGGGGGGGGGGTGCATTTTGAGGTTAGGGAGAAACCTAGTGACAGGGGAACTCTCAGGAATCCACAAGGATAACCATAGCTAAGATTCCTAGCAATAGTGGAGAGGGTGCCTGAACAGGCCTTCTCCTGTAATTAGATTGGTGACTATCAGAGAGCCTTCATCCAGGAACTGACAGAAGCAGATGTAGAGATTCAGAGCCTAGCACTGGTCCCAGCTCTGGGAACCTCGTTGAAGAGAGGGAGATGGGACTGAAAGGAGCAAGTGGGTCAAAGTCATGACAGGGGAACCCACCGAGCCATCTGACCCAAGCTGTGGGAACTCATTGACTCAAGAATGACAGCTAGGGAGCCTGCTTGGGACTGACCTTGGTGCTTTGTGGGTATGTAACCCTTGTGTAATTTGGTCTGTTGGTGGGGCTCCTAGCAGTGGGATTAGGACCTGTCCCTGGCAGTTGATCTGGCTTTTGGGAACCTATTCCCCATGCTGGGTTGCCTTGCCCAGCCTTGACGCAGGTGGAGAAGCTTGGTCCTGCCTCAACTTGATGTGCCATGCTTTGTTGACTTCCATGAGATAGCCCACCCCTTTCTGAATGAAGACAGAGGATGAGAGGATAGCCCCCTATAAGAAGGGAGATTAGTGGAGGGAAAGGAAGGAGAAGAGGGAGGGGAAACTGTGGTTGCTATGTAAAGTAAATGAAAAAATAATAAGAAGAAAAAGAATGGTTTCTATAGACTCATATATTCAAAAATACTTTTTTACAGAATTAGGAGAATTAGGAGGTATAACCTTGTTGGAGGAAGTATGTCACTGGGGGTGGGCTCTGTGATTTTTTTCAAAAACTGGCAGAACCAGTATCTCTGTCTGGGCCTATGGATCAGGATATAGCTCTCTCAACTATTGCTCTAGCATCATGCCTGCCATGCTTACTACCATACTCCCTGTCATGGTAATAATGGACTAAACCTCTGAAACTGTTATCAAGCCCTCAATTAAATGCTTTCTTTTATAAGAGCTTCTTGACAGCATTATCCTTGGTAGGAAAACCACATTCTAGTGGATGGTCCTACACCTATAAGTATATAAGCTATATAAATTTGATTGGTGGGTTATAAAGAAAATGACACAAAGATGGAAGTGGTAGGCAGCTGGAGAGTAAATCTGGAAGGAGATAGAGGAAGAAGTAGGAGGTGAATATGATCAAAATATACCATGTATGAAATTCTCAAGAACTAATAAAAATAAGGGCTGGAAAGAAGACTCAGTGGTTAAGTGGTCACTCTTGCAGAGCATCCAGGTTCAACTCTCAGCACCAACATGATGACTCCAGTTTCATAATATCTGCATAAGAGGGACCCAATGTTCTCATCCAACCTCAACAGGCACCAGGCACAAACATGGTATACATTCATAATAAGGAAAAACACACTAATAATAATAATATTAATAAATCTTAAAGCATTAGTAAAAAATATTTTTAAAGATAAAGAATCTAAAAATATTTTAATAAACTCAATTTTTTCTGTCAATCAAGGGTGTGCATAAAGTTATTTAGGCTACATTAATTATGGTGTTTGAACACCAAGTGTAATTGAGGATATGGGCAGAAAATTGAACTGAAGAAGATACACTTCAAAGACATTTCAGACAATCTGGGCATATTTTTTCCAGCATCATGACCAATTCATAATATAGACACCACTTAGATGTCCTCTGACCAACTCCTTTTTGTATCTTGGTGATTTGTGGGAAGTGGATTAGAGAGAAGGGAGATGTACTGACCATTGAAGTTTTTCTATCTGTTATAATGAACAGAAATCTAGTATTCCTATGTTTAGATCTATAACATAAAGAGATGGAGTCAGTAGAATGATCAAGTTACCTCTGGACCTAATCACTGTCTTGTGTGCTTAGAAGTAAGAATTGGTCCTTGGTTCTAAACCCATTCACTGTTGTTGAGATTTGAAAATGAACGTCTTCAGTCTTGTCTCCATTCAAAGCTCCACTCCCACCTTGGCAGTTTATAGCATAAATGCATTCCAAACTCTAGTGCCTAATGATGATCACAATGATGAGTTTGACAAAGATTGGAAGCATCTAATTGCTTACTAAAGACACATGTTCCTTAACCCTTCTTGGTGCCATATTATTCATCATAACTGTACTAAGAGATAAGAACTTTATTTGTTGGTGTGTCTGTGGATGAAACCTAGGGCCTTGTGCAATCTAGGCATGTGTTCTATCACTGATTTACACTCTTTGCCCTTGGCTTTACACACACACACACACACACACACACACACACACACACACTTATATCTTCTTTATTTCAATCAGATAAAAGAAATGCAAAAGACTCCTTGGAAATTTTACACCTCTGCTATTAAATTAGCGAAACCAGTTTTACTTACTCTGTTTCCAACTTCAAGTCCTAAAATGAAATAAATTATATGAGCAAATCTTTTAGGAAACACCATTCTCACCCATCCTGGAGGAAATAAAAAGTGATATAAACATTTTGGAGAAGAAATTCACAACATAAAACAATATTGCACAGTGCTTTTCCTTTTAATTATAGAAGTCTCATTTTGAGGAATTATCTTAAAGATACATCTCCAGGTACCTGAAGGAACATAAGAACAATTATACAATTCTGTCCAGCAATAAGCAGCATCAAATGAGCTTTTTATTCTGCTGCATAGTAATGTGCCAGAAGACCTTAGAACATGATGAGGAAAAACTTCTGTGTGCTCCTTTGTTTTTTTTTGGGGGGGGGAGTTATATTATGAAGGGAGCTGTAAAGTTCATATAAACTGCTGGTTCTCCACTAGGTGTGACTTTGTCCTATAGGGATATTAAAAAATGCCTGGAGACACTTCTGTTGTTGCAAGTGGGAAGGTGCAGTAGTATCTATTGGGTAGAAGTCCAGGGATGCTTGGATAGCACACATAACAGAGAATTAGAAATTAAAACATTTGACAATTAGATCACAGTTTCCTTGCTAAAAAGATCTTTGAAAAAATGACTAATACTAGATCTGGTATTGGAAAAGTATAAACTAAATCACAATTCTTCATGCACCAGAATGTAAAGATGCGCCCAGAGTCTATGATGGGCATGTCAAGAGTAACAGGAAGTTATCTTGTAGGTACTTTCAATGTTAACAAATGTGAACATAGAATTGCAAGCAAAGGGATGGAAAGATGGCTCAGGGATTAAGAGTACCAGCTGCTCCTCCAGAGTACCCACATCTAATTCCATTACCTATATGACAGCTAACAGCATTCTGTAACTCCAGTTTCATAAGATCCAGTGCTCCCTTCAGGTCCCTGTGGGCACTATATACATGTAGACACACATGCAGGCAAAACATCTATATAAACAAAATAAAAATAAACTAAATCTTAAAAAAAGAAGGAATTTGCATACAAAGAATGTTTATACTTGATTGGATAGCACTGATAATTTTTTATTTAGTGACAAGTTATAGAGGAACAAGATGAAGAATGAAAAAGCATTTTTTTACTTCCATTGCTGGTAATTATTACAGATATTCAACTGAAGAAGAAAGGTTGGGGTGGGATGGAGAGAGTAATGAAAAGCAATGAAAAGAAAATACTTAGGCATTATCTGTGCTATTTCAAAGAAAGAGTGATTCATTCCTTGGTCTCATGGGCTGGTGGCCATAAAAAATCAACTGAACCATATACTTAAACCATAGAAGTTTATTTTCTTAACCCAAAGTCTGGAAGTTTGAGATCAGGGTGCCAGCATGGCTGACTTGGGTAAGAAGTCTTTTCTTGAATTGCAGATACCTTTGGCTCTGTACATATATTATCTCTTTTTATGTAAGCTTAGTAATGGGAAAGAGTCCAATGCTTTCTCCTTTTCTTTAAAAAAAAAAAACCCTGGTTTCTTTCCCTTTTATTGAAGATAGTTTTTTTTCACATATTATATCTTTATTATATTTTCCCCTCCCTCTATTGCTTCCAGTTCCTCTCCACATCCCCTCCCATCTGGGTCTACTCCCTTAGTGTCTTTCATTGGAAGAAAAACTGGTAACCAGGTTTATACTGGATAATAATAAAATACAATAAAGCAAAACAAGAACTAACACATGAGTTAGACCAGACAAACAAACAGAAGGAAAAGAACCCTAGAGAAGGTACAAGAATCAGAGACCCATTCATTCACACACTCAAGAATCCCATAAAAACACTTAGCAGAGGACCTGGTGCAGACCTGTGCATATCCTGTGCATGTTGCCCTGGTCTCTGTGAGTTCATATGAGCTTTGCTCATGTTGATTTAGAGGGCCATGTTTTCTTGGTGTCCTCTATCTCCTCTGACTGTTAAAATCTTTCTTCCTCTTCTTCCAAGTGGTTACCTGAACCCTGATGGGAGGGATTTCATGGAGATATCACATTTGGGGATTAGTGTTCCAAGGTTTCTCACACTTTGCATAATATCCAGCTGTGGGTCTCTGCAGTTATTACCAGATGCATCAGGAGGAAGCTTCTCTGAAAATGACTGAACAAGTCATTGATCTATGAGTATAGCAGACTATGAATAGGAATCATTTTATTTTTATTTTTTTATTTTTAGACTAGTAGTATTTGGTTTTACTGACAATGGGCTATATTGGTCAATTAATAAATGTGTGTATATGTTCCATCTCATGGAATGGGACTTATGTCAAATCAGATATTAATTGGTTACTCACACAAGCTTGTTGCTACTATTTCAATAGTATACTTTGCAGGCAGGACAGATTTTAGATCAAAAGGTTTGTGGTTGGGTTGGCATTTACATTTCTCTTTTTGTAGAGTGGTACTTTCTTGTATCAAAGACACTAGAACATAAGGGTGAATGTACTATGTTGGCATCATCTCAATTTCTCCATATTTGTGGTGGTTTGAATGAATATGGCCCCCAAAGAGAGTGGCACTATTAAGAGATGTGGCTTTATTGGAGTATGTGTGGCCTTATTGAAGGAAGTGTATGAGAGTGGGCTTTGAAGTCTCCTATGCTCAAACTATTCCAGTGAGACAGACTACTCCCTGTTACCTATAAGATGTGGACTCTCAGCTACTTCTCCAGCGCCATGTCTACCTGTATGCTACCATGTCCTACCAAGATGATAATGGACTAGATCTCTGAACTTTAAGCAAGCCACCCCAATTAAATGTTTTCCTTTATGAGCATTGTGTGGTCATGGTGTCTCTTCACAGCAATAGAAACCCTAAGACAATGTTCAATGAATTGTGTAGCCATTGTCTTCAGCAATGGGGTCTTTCCATCATTTTGTAAAGAGAAACCTATAGTTTTGTCAACAGTCTAGGTTATTTGGGTATTTCTATGGATCTCTTTTGCCAGCAACTCAATTAGATATAAGCCAATTCTAGTAAGTGGAAGCTTTATTTGGTGGCATTTGGGACTCTGTCTCTGTCATTATTTGGGGATTCCATTTAGCTTGCCTTCATATATGTATCTATTTAAGGATGCTTTTACTATATTAGGTTCCCATAATACCCTTCAAATAGACCTTAATTTTAGCTATCTCTCCTCATATTCCCTTCCTCATTCCTCTCTCTGCTCCCCTTTCCACTTATTCATCCCATTCTAGCCCCCAAACCATCCATAACTATTGGTTCTGTTTCCCTTTCTTGGGGAGATCCATCTGTCCTCACTAATTCTTTACTACATACCTATGTGGTTCTATAGATTATACTTTGGTTGGTTATCATTGACTTCACAGATAATATCCATATATAAGCAAATATTTGTCTTTCTGGGTCTGAAATACTTCACTCAGGTATTGGCCTGTGAATTCCATGATTTCCTTTTATTTTTATCAGCATAGTAATAGTCCACATTTTCTTTATTCATTCTTCTGTTGAGGGACATCCAGGTTGTTTCCAATTTCTGGTTATTATGAATAGGCAGCAATGAACATGGTTGAAAAAAATGTGTCATTTTCTGGTTGGATTGTGTGCTTTTTGTGTGTATGCTTAAGTAGTATAGCTGAGTTATATTAATTCCCATCTTCCTGATGAACCACCATACTGATTTTTATAGTGGTTGTACAAGTTTGCACACACCCCAGCAATGGATGAATGTTCTGCTTCCTCTACATCTTCACCAGTATGAGTTGTCACTTGTTTAACTGATCTTGGCATTCAGATGGGTGTAAGATTAAATATTAAAGTAGTTTTGATTTGCATTTCTCTGATGGCTAAGAATATTGAAGATTTATTTAGGTATTTCTCAACCATTTGAATGTTCTCTCTTGAAATTCTCTGTTTAGATATGTACCCTTTTTTAATTGACTTATTTTATTTTCTTGATATCAATTTTTTTAGTTCTGTATATATTTTGAATATTAGCCTTCCATAAGAATTGTAGTTGGTAAAAAAAAAACAAACAAACAAACAAACAATTTTCCATTGTGTAGGCAGCTGCTTTGTTCAAATGATGGTATCCTTTGCCATAGGGAAGCATTTCAGTTTCATGAGGGCCCAGAATGGCCTGTGGGTTCCCAGAGAGTGCCTACTGGAGTTGGGATCTGGGATAAAGCAATGAGTGGAGGGCAAGGAAGTTTGAAAGGAAATATCTGTGTGATCCACTCATAAGGGGGTATGGAGAAGGGAGGCTGGAGCAGGTGTTTTGATACAGATCTGGGGACAAGGCTTGGAGATTGGTTTGAGAGGAACTGAGGGAGAGGTGAAGATCTTAGGTTAGCCTATCTGCTTCCCTGGCTAGAGCGCCTTTCTTTATATTTTTACATACTTATCCAACCCCCCCCCCCACACACATACACACCCTGTAGTTGAAACCAGAAAAAATAGTTTTGCATCCCTATTTCATTTTTTGGTCTCCTTTCCAAGTCTATACTATCCCATATATATATTTACTGTTTGTAAAATATGCTTTTATACAGAACACAAAGGCAGTTTGGCACATTCCCCCTTTTGATATGTGACATGGTTGTTCATTCTCCCACACCTGTCTTTAGCAAAACTATTCGGCAAGAATGCCTTGAGTCCCTGATGATTTCTTACTCATTTACCATTACACCGGGTTTTTTTGTTATAAATTCCCACTTGCCAATGTGGTGTTTAGAGTTGAGCCCAATTTCTCCCCCTGCACCACAAAGCTCCATACCTTGCAAGTCCTGAACAAAGTCTGCCTTCCTATTATTTAACAAGTATCATTTCATTTTTCTTTATCAATGGTCAAAATGAATGTTCTACTTTGGAAAGACATTTTTTTGTTTTATTTTTCATCAGTGTTTAGAAACAAATGGTATAATTAACATTGTGTCAATTTTTTTGTCTATTTTTTCCCAGTGTAATTGATACAGGAAGGATGAATAATTATTTAAAAGCAGATATATTCCTGAGTCCTGACATCTATTTCTCCAATATTGAAAGTGGAAAATTTCCCCCTGGAAAGCCAAAACTGTATTTAGAATTAATGTGCACACATGAAGGATATACGACTGCATTCACAGTATTTTTGAGATTTATTAAAAATGGATTAATATTCTAGGGTGTTTGAAATTAGCTTTTAATGAGGGTCTTTCAGCTTCATGGTTTTATGCAGTCAATGCTGGATAAATTTCTCTTTCCTCTCTTTGTATTGATACTAAAAATCTGGAATTTCTGTGTGTTTTTCAATAAATCAATGTTCTGAGATGTGGAGGGTCTTCTTCAATGCCCTTTTAAAACATGGTCCTATGAACAAGAGCCATGCATTACAGTGTGTCTGATAGCACAGAGATAGGTGCTGCAATTTGTACATTCAAATACTGGGGACACAGAGAATCAGCTCATCTAGGGATAGATTGAATGTCCAAATGCTGGGATCTTGGTATTGTTTCTTCCAACTGAGATGCTGACTCTGCCCATAGGTTGACTTTTGGGAATACTTACTGTTAGAACATTTTCTCAAGTATTCTTGTTTCAAACCTTATTGTAACATAACAGTGGACTTATAAGTAACTGTATTAGTTACTTATCTTGCTTCTGTGACAAAACATGTTACAAAAGCAACTTAAAGAATAAAGGGCTTATTTTGGCTCATAGTTTAAGGGCATAGTTCATCGTGGTGGGAAAGTCATTGCATGGGGAGTTTGAGGCAGCTGGTAACATTGTATCTGCAGGTGTGAAGCAGAAGATGAACAGGTACTCAGCATGCTTTCTCCTTTTTATTCAGTACCATGAGATGGTGCCAATCATATTCAGGGTGGTTGTTCCCTTTTAAGTTAAGTCTTTCTGGAAATAGTCAATAACCAAAGAGTCTAAACCAAATAAAGTTAAAAATGAGGCTTTATCATCAGCCAAACCCCCTTTCCCTTTATCTTGAGGAAACAAGATACTTGCAAAATAACATGTAAAAAATGTTTGCTTAATCCCACAGATATTTAGGCAGAAAATTTAAATCCACCAGTGGCAAAGGGACAAAGTAATACTATTGTTAACCTATCAAAGCTGTAAAAAACTGCAGATAAGAGCCTAGCTTTTCAGAATAATAGTTTGGTCTGAGGCCAGCATATCAAATCTGAGTTTTCAACCTCTCTCAGTTGTTTTTTTTTCCATCCTAATTTCTGTAACAGCATCATTTAATCACAAAACTCATCTTAGTAATTGTACAAGCTCAGTTCTCTCTTCTTGTCAAGCCACTACTCCTCTCATGGAAGACTCACCCTCACATCTTCATCTGACCATAAATAACTTCCCAAGAAGTTAATGGTCTGAGTACCTGGAGATACTTTGTAACAGGAACTTTTAGGGACATACTCCAACCATAAAACACTCAGAACTTAAAGTTTGGATTTTGAGCAAGTGCTTGAAACATGGAAATTTATCTGTGAATTCTTACAAAAAGAAAATTGATAATCATGACTGTAGTGATATCTGTTTATAAGGATGTTTACAGTGTAGAATAAATTGTAAGTCACTTTGTGCACAGAGGAGGATACCCAGGAAAAGGAGAAATAGAATGCTGAAAAAAATCAAAATCAGGACAATAGCTGAGCAGAGTCACTTGTCACATTCATCTGGCTACAAATTGTACATTTGTGGTAATTCTGCTACATTTAACTCTCTAGCACACTGCTGCACTGAATTTTTCTTTAGTGTGTGTTTTAAGTGTTTCTAGAGTACCCTTCTGCTGTCTCTGTAGTATCAAATAAACATACTATTTTGAGGTTGGATAAACAGCCTAAGTTGAGTAGATTGGGTCTAGGTGCTCAGAGTAGACATGTATCTTTACATTAGTTAACCAAAAGGAAATCTATCAAAACAAATTTGTCAGAAATTGGTCAATCAAAGACATTTCACCAATTGATGAATTTCCCAGAAAAGAATGTGAAATAAAAAATAAGGGGTTCCCTTAATGCTATTTTAAGCATCACAAATGCTCCTCCTGTAACTCACATAGCAACAGAACAGACTTCATTCTGCCCAACCCTAATGCATTATACCATGAAAAAAAATCCATTCCTCTTCCCAACAGCTCTCTCTGCTTCCTGTTCAGCTGGCCCCACCCCTACTTGGCCTCATGCATACCTATAATGCTTCCCATGTCATCCCCATTCAGGTGGTAGAAAGGCAACTGAATGAGAGATGCATATGAACATCCTCAAAGCACTGAAACATGAAAACATTCTTCTGACAAGACAGCTATCACTGTCAGTTACAGGCTAATAGACAACTGACTGAAAACAATTTTGAAATCCATGTTAATGATATTCACAGATGAGTCTGAAGAATCATGCCATTGATTCAGTATTCATGGTGCATTTTCTGTGGGATGCCATTTCCTGTAAACCAATACTCATGGGGAATAACTGAGGGAAATGCATACTTATAATGCAGCATTATGCATGTTTAAGGTAGGCTCCATGGTGCATGGACTGTGAGAGCTTATGGTGATAACCCTGCACTCACAGTGTATATCCTGTTGTAGGCTACCACCTGTATTCCAGCCCTCATGGTGCATGTACTAGAGTAAGCCCATGTTTATAAACCAGCAGTAATAGTTTGTATACTGTGAGAGGCTCCTACCTATAACTCACTCTCATGGCATATGCATTCTTGTAGGCTAATACCTATAATCCAGAACACATGGTATATGTACTATTGAAGATTCATGACAGTGACCCTACACTCCTGGGTATGTACTGTGGGAAGTTTATGCCTGTAACACAGCACTCATGGTGCTTGTATTGTGCTTGCAGAGTTCATAAACTGTTGGAGTCTCACATGCATAACCTAGAGCTCATGGTGAATGTACAGTGGAGGGCTAATGCTTGCAGTCTAGAGCTCATGGTGAAGGTACTCTGGGAGTCTCAGGCCTGAATATATTGTGGGATTTTCATGTCTGCAACCCAGCACTTATCAGCAGGCCACACACTCTGGGAGGCTCACTGATGCAATCCAGCACTCATGGCTCATGTATTCTGGGAGGCTCAGTCCTGTAATGCAGCACTTATGGTGCTTGATTTGTGGTAGCACATTCCTGCAATTCAGCACTTGTGGTTCATGTACTGTCATGTTGCATGAACTGTGGAAGGCTCATATGTGAAACTCAGAACTCATGGAGCATGTACTATGGCAGACTCATGCCTGTACTTATCGTGCAGGTAGTGGGAGATACTTGTCTGTAACATAATACTCATGGTATGTGTACTATAGCAGGCTCATGGTTGTAACCCAGAACTTATAGTTCATATATTGTGGGAAGTTAACTACTATAACCTAGGACTCATGGTGTATGTATGTGGGAGAATAATTCCTATAACTCATCATTCATGGTGCATATATTTGGGATACTCACCCCTATAATACAATACTTATGTTGCATGTATTCTGGGAGTTATCAGGCCTATAACAATGAGCATGTACTGTGGAAGGCTCACTGCTATAATATAGCACTCATAGTGGATGTACTGTGGGAGGATCAGGGCATAATTGGCACTAATGATGCATGTGTTGTTGGATGCTCAAGCCTGTAAATCAGAACTCACAGTTTTTGTACTCTGGGAGGCTCACAGCTGCAATCCAGTGCTCATGGTGCATGAACTGTTGGAATCTAACATTTATCACCCAGCATTTCTGGTACATGTTAAGGGGGAGCTTTATGCCTGCAAACCAGCACTCATGGAGCATATAATGTGGGAGGCTCATGCCTATAAACCAATACTCATGGTGCAGGTGTACTGTGCATGTATACTACTCGTGACAATAACCCAGCACTCATTGTTCAAGTACCATGGGAGCTATTGACTATAACCAAATACTCATGCTGCATATAATGTGGGAGGCTCACTGCTGCGAGCCAGCACTTCTGGTGCATTTACTTTGTGAGGTTCACACGCATACTGTATATTCTGTGGGAAAAATCACATCTGTAACCCAGTACTCCATGAATTGTTAGAAGCTCATTGCTGTAGATGAACTTATGGTGTAATGACTTATGCCTGTATGCAGTATACATAGTGGATGTTATGAGGGAGGTTCTTGCCTGTAACCAAGAACTAACTATGCATGTACTGTGAGAACATCATACCTATAATACTCATGGAGTATGTAATGTAGGATGCTCACTGTTGTAACCTAGCACTCATGGTACATGTACTTAAAGACTAGTACTTGTAATAAAACACTTATGGTACATTTACTGTTGGAACCCATACCTGTAACTGCTGTGGAATAATGCTTTGTACACTGATTTAATAAAACACTGGTTGACCAGTAAGTAGCCAGGAAGGAAATATAGGCAGGGTAAGTAGACAAGGAGAATTCTGGGAAGAGGAAAGCTGAGTCAGGGGTCACCAGCCAGACATAGAGGAAGCAAGATGTCAAGACAGAAATGAGAAAAGGTACCAAGCCAAAGTGGCTAAACATAAATAAGAATTATAGAGCACTCGATTGGACTAAGTGGTGAGTTTTTATCCTCATACCCAAACATCCTGGCCCCTAGGCTTTTGGCCCAGAGCACAACTCTACACTCCTACACCACCACCCATTGCAGTCCCAGTTTTAGGCCAGTCAGCAGGCAGACCTAGAGCAGACAGGTCAGACTCCCACCATCCCCCACCAGGTCCTGTAACCCACAAGGCCCACTCCTCCCAACCCACCCAAGTGCCAAGATTGCAACTACTCCTTGAGACAGAGCCTATGAGCAGCAATTGGACTAAGAGCTGCTCCCTGAGACAAAGAGTCCATCAGCACCAACTAGACCAAGAGCTCCCACTGGACCAAGGGTATTGATCAGACTAAGAGAGCCTTCCTCACACACAGAGACCACTTGCACCAAGTGGAGAAAGAGATGGGTAGACACCAGTACAAAGATACAGTCAACAACAAAATAACCAATATGACTCCATCAGAACCTATATCAGCAAGACCTGAACATCCCAACACAGAAAAAAAAAAAAAAAAACAGAAAAAATCAACCTTTAAAATGACCTTAAGAAGATGATAGAGATCTTTAAAGAGGAAATTAAAATTTCCTTAAAGAAGTCAAGGAAAAGTCAAACAAAAAATTAGAATAAATCAGTAAATCCTTTAGAGAAAGCACTTAAACAAGTATGGGAAACAGTACAAGATTTAAAAACTAAAAAAGAGACAATAAAGAAGACACAAACTGAGGGAATGCTGAAAGTGGAAAATCTGAGTAAATGAACAGGAACTAAAGATGCAAACATAACCAACTGAATATAAGAGATGGAAGAGTGGATCTCTGGCATTGAAGATATGATAGAGGAAATAGATTCATCAAAGAAAACACTAAAGCCAACAAAATCATGACTCAAAATATCCAAGAAATTTGGGACACCATGAAAAGACCAAACCTAATAATAATAGGGATAGGAGAAGGAGAAGAATACCAACTAAAAGGCACAGAAAATATATTCAACAAAATGATAGAAGAAAACTTTCCCAACTGAAAGAAGGAAATGCTTATAAAGATACAAGAAGGTTACAAAACACCAAATAGACTGGATCCAAAAAAAAGTCCCCTTGCCACATGATTAACAAACCACTAAACATACAGAATAAAGAAAAAAATATTAAGAGCTGCAAAGAAAAAAATCCAAGTAACATACAAAGGCAGACCCATAAGAATAACACCTGACTTCTCAGTGGAGACTCTAAAAGCCAGAAGGTCCTGGACAGACATTATGCAGATACTAAGAGACCATGGATGCCAACCCAGACTATTATACCCACCAAAACTCTCAATCAGCATAGACAGAGTAAACAAAATATTTCATAATAAAACCAGATTTAAACAATATCTCTCCAAAAACCCAGCCCTACAGAAAACACTTGAAGGAAAAATTCACCCTAAGGAAGTTAGATACACCCAGTGAAAACACAGGCAATAGATAGTCCCACACCAACAAGTATCAAAGAAGGGTAACATACAAAACTACCACCAAAAAAACAAACAAACAAACAAACAAACAGGAATTAACAATAACTGGTCATTAATATCCATTAATATCAGTGGTCTCAACTCACCTATATAAAATCACAGGCTAACAGAATGGATATGAAAACAAGATCCATCCATTTGCTGTATACAGGAAACACACCTCAACTTCAAAGACAGGTACTACCTCACAATAAAAGGCTGGGAAAAGACTTTCCAATCAAATTGATTTAAGAAGCAAGCTGGTGAGAAAAGAGCGTTGGTGCTGGTGGTAGAGATAAGTCCTTGTTGGCTCTCAGAGCCCAGGGTCGCCGAGGAGCGGCAGCTGCTCCTGATTCTTTGCAGATAAACTCCTGTTCTTGAACATCATCCCACCGAGAACACCAGCGAAGTTCAGCCACCTGTATGTCCAAGCACAGACTTATTATACAGAGATATGGAGAGGGGGGAATGGAATAAGGAGAACCGATTTTGTAGCTGGGTGGATCAAAAACTTAACAGCGAAGGACTGAAGGAAGCTCGGAACTGTGGGAGGCAGCTTAAAGCCCTGAACTTTGAGTTTGATCACGTCTTCATGCCCATGCTTAACCGCTCCAGTCACACAGCCTGGCTGATCCTTGAAGAGCTGGAGCAGGAGTGGGTTCCTGTGGAGAGCTCCTGGCGTCTCATTGAGTGTCACTATGGGGCCTTGTTTGGTCTCAACGCGGAGAAAAAGGCTCTGAATCATGGTGAAGAGCAGGTGAGACTCTGGAGAAGCTACAATGTGACTCCACCTCCCATTGATGAGTCTCATCCTTACTTCCATGAGATCTACAATGACCAGGGGTATACAGTGTGCGATGTGCCCCTGAATTAGCTGTCACGTTCAGAAAGCTTGAAGGATGTTCTGGAAAGACTTCTTCCCTACTGGAAGGACAGGATTGCTCCTGAAATACCAAAGGGCAAAACCGTCTGATATCTGCTCACAGGAACAGAAGTCAAGCCCTCCTGAAATATCAGAAGGTATCTCAGACGATGACATCATCAACATCACTCTTCCCACCGGAGTACCATTCTGCTGGAGTTTGATGAGAACCTGTGTGCTGTTGGGCTCCTGGGTGACCAGGAGTCCTTCCGGGCGGCCATCAAGAAAGTGAATGATCAAGGCAAAGTGAAACAAGGCAAAAAATAAAACTTCCCCAGTGTGGCCAGAGTGGAGTTCAGTGTATGCCATGTGGGTTTCTCTTTCCCCCATTCTCCCCATTCTCCCCAAGGCTCTGCTGTGTGGTAGAGTGTGTAGATAACTAGGTAATTTATCATGACCTTAGGATACTGAAGAGCTTTCAGCTTAAGCCTAAGTTAAATTTTCTGCTACTCCTGTTTGAATCAAGTTCACAGACTAGTAGCCAGTGAGGTTTGGTCAGGCTGCTTATGAGTTTTGGAGACAGGAGAGTACCAAATGAAGATAAAACCATTTCTCACTTAACAAGTCATTATTGAGTTACTACTGACAGGCATTATTCTAGTGAGCAGTTTACCTTGTTATTTAGTAATTCTGGGATGAGTAATGCTGTGGTAGTTTAGACCAGAGGCCCATCAATGGGAAAGGCACAGATGGGTCCTACAGAGATAACCAAGTACCACAATAGTGCCAGGCACTTTCATTTCCCTTTGCCCTTGCTGCCCTTTTTGCCAGCAATAGAAATTGTCTTGGGCCACTAGAACGACCAGGATGTGCACAGCTGTGGTTGTTTATGTTCTCTTTCTGTTTCATTTTCAGTTTTGAACTTAATCTTTGGGTACTTAACAGCAGTTTAAAATAAAGTTTTGTGATTGCAAGCAAAAAAGAAAAGCAAACTGGTGTAGCTATCCTAATATCTAACAAAATAGACTTCAAACTAAAATCAATCAAAAGAAATCAGGAAGAACATTACATATTTATCACAGGGAAAATCTGACAAGATGACGTCTCAATTCTGAATATTTATGCCCCAAATACAAGGGCACCTACATTCATAAAAGTAGGATTACTAAAGCTTAAATCACACATCAAACCCCATACACTAGTAGTAGGAGACTTCATCACCCCACTCTCACCAATGGACATGTCTGCCAGACAGAAACTTAACAGAGAAATAAGGAAATCAACAGACAGTCAACAGACATTATGACTCAAATTGATTTAATATATATCTACAGAATATTCCACCCTAACACAAAAGAATATACCTTCTTTTCAGCACCCCATGGAATGTTCTCCAAAATCGACCACATGTTTCATCACAAAGCAAATCTCAACAGACACAAAAAAAATTGAAATAACTTCCTGTATCTTATCAGACCACCATGGCTTAACATTAGATTTCAACAACAACAAAAATTACAGAAAGTCTACAATCTCATGGAAACTGAATAATGCCCAATTGAATCACCAATGAGTCAAGAAAGAAATAAAGAAAGAAATTAAAGATTTCCTAGAATTCAATGAAAATTAAAGTACAAGATTCCCAAACCTATGAAAGCAGTGTGGAGGAAAATTCATAACTCTAAGTGCCCACATAAAGAAGTTGGAAGTTTCACACTAGTGACTTAACAGCACAACTGAAAGCTCTAGAACAAGAAGAAGCAAATTCACCCAGGAGAGATGCCAGGAAATAATTGAATTGAGGGCTGAAATCAATAAAATAGAAACAAAGAGAACAATACAAAGAATCAATGAAACAAAGAGTTGGTTCTTTGAGAAAAGCAACAAGATAGACTAGCCCTTATCCAAATTAACCAAAAAGCAGAGAGAAAGCATCCAAATTAACAAAATCAGAAATTAAAAGGGAGACACAACAACAGACAATGCAGAAATTCAGAGAATCATCAGATCATACTTCAAAAACCTATACTGGACAAAATTGGAAAAATCTGAAATAAATGGATGATTTTCTGGATAGGTACCCCATACCAAAGTTAAATTAACACCAGATAAACTATTTACATAGACCAATAACACATAAGGAAATAGAAATGGTCATTAAAATTCTCCCAACCAAGAAAACCCAGGGCCAGACGGTTTCAGTACAGAATTCTACCAGATTTGCAAAGAAGAACTAATTCCAATACTCTTCAAATTGTTTCACACAATACAAGCAGAAGGAACATTACAAAATTCATTTTATGAGGCTACAGCTACCCTGATACCCAAACCACACAAAGATGCAACAAAGAAAGAGAATTACAAACCAGTCTCCCTCATGACCATTGATGCAAAAATCCTCAATAAAATACTGGGTAACTGAATCCATGAACATATAAAAAAAATATTCACCATGACCAAGTAGGCATCCTCCCAGGGATGCAAGGATGGTTCAACATATGAAAATTTGTCAATGTAATGCACCATATAAACAAACTGAAAGAAAAAACCCACAAGATCATCTCTTTGGATGCTGAAAAAGCCTTTGACAAAATCCAACATCCCTTCATGATAAAGGTTTTAGAGAGATCAGGAATAAAAGGAACATACATAAACATAATAAAGGCAATTTACAGCATGCCAACAGCCAAAATCAATTTAAATGGAGAGAAAATCAAAGTGATTCCACTAAAATCAGGAACAAGACAAGGCTGTCCACTCTCTCCATACTTATTGAACATAGTACTTGAAGTTCTAGCTAGAGCAATAAGACAACAAAAGGAGATCAAGGGAATATAATTTGGAAAGGAAGAAGTTAAACTTTCACTATTTGCAGACTATAAGATAGTATACATAAGTGACCCCCAAAATTCTACCACGTAACTCCTATAGCTGATCAACTCCTTCAGTAAGGTAGCAGGATACAAGATTAAGTCAAAAAAGTCAGTAGCCCTCCTATATACATATGATAAATGAGATGAGAAAGAAATCAGAGAAACTTCACCCTTTACAGTAGCCACAAGTAATATAAAATACCTTGGGGTAACTCTAACTAAGTAAGTGAAAGACCTGTACAATAAGAACTTTAAGTCTCTGAAGAAAAGCTCTGTAGATCAAAGGACATGGTCAATAAGACAAAAGGACAACCTTCAGAATGGGAAAAGATCTTCACCAAACCCACATCTGACAGAGGGCTGATATCCAGAACATATAAAGAACTCAAGAAAGTAGACATCAAAATACTCAACAGTCCAATAAAAAAAAAATGGACTACAGTGCTTAACAGAGAATTCTCAACAGAAGAATCTCAAATAGCTGAAAGACATTTAAGGAATTGCTCAACATCCTTAGTCATCAGGGAAATGCAAATCAAAACAACTCTGAGATACCACCTTATACCTGTCAGAGTAGCTAAAATCAACAAAACTGAAGATAGCCTATGTTGGAGAGGATGTGGATCAAGGGGAACACTCTTCCACTGTTGGTGGGAATCTTGTGTAGCCACTCTGGAAATCAGTATGGCGGTTTCTCAGAAAATTGAGAGTAAGTCTTCCTCAAGACCCAGCTATACCATTCTTGGGCATATACCCAAGGAATGCTCAATCTTACCACAAGGACACATGCTCATGTAATTTCATATCAGCATTATTCATAATAGCAAGAACCTGGAAACAACCTAGATGCCCCTCAACTGAAGAATGGATAAAGAAATTGTGGCACATATACACAATGGGGTACTACTCAGCAGTAAAGAACAATGATATCATGAAATTTTCAGGCAAATGGATGGAACTAGAAAAAATCATCCCGAGTGAGGTAGCCCAGACTCAGAAGGATGAACATAGTATGTACTCACTCATAATTAGATACTAGATGTGAGGGAAGGGATGGCCAGAGTGCAACCCACAGCTCCAGAGAGGCTAGCTAACAGGAAAAGACCCTAGGAGGGACACATGGATGACCCAGCAAAGGAGAAGTAGATGAGATCCACATGAGCAGACTGAAATTGGGGGTTGGCACAGGGTAAGGAGTGGGGGATGAGAACATAGGGAAATGGGAGGGTCTTACTGGAAAAGGGACAGAGTGGGTGGGCAGGGAAGGAGATACCATGATAGATCAGGACATCTTGGGAATAGGAAGTTGCAGGGTTCTGGGGTCTCAGGAATCCACAAGGATGACCCCACCTTGGACTGCTGGCAGTGGTCCAGAAGGTGCCTGGTCTGGTCTAGTGACTGGTCTAGCAAATAATAGAGCCTTTGTCCACTGACTGATGGAGGCAGATGCAGAGATCCACAGCCAGGTACCAGTCTGAGCTCTGGGAATCCAATTGATAAGAGAGAGGATGGATTCTGCTGGCTGGTGACCTCAAGATCACAATGGGAAGACTTACAGAGATGACCAGCCACACTATTGTAAGCCCATAAACTGTAGACTAGTGGCTGTGGAGTCCCTCCCCCCGCCATGGGACTGAACTAGGCCCTCTAGATATGGAAGATGGTTGTTTGGCTTGAACTGTTGGAGAGGCACCCAGGCAGGGGGATCAGGGTCTGTCCCTGGTGCATGGGCAGGCCTTTAGGAATCCGGTGCTTGTGGTGTGATACCTTGCACAGCTTGGTTCAGTGGTAAGGGGCTTGGGTCTGCCTAGGCTCAGTGTGCTGGGCTCTGCTGACTCCCCATGGGAAACCAGGTTTGGGGAGATGTGGGGATGTGGGGTGGCTTGGGAGGGAGCACTGGGGGGGATGTGGGAGGAGGTGGGATCTGTGGGTGTTATGTAGAGTGGGTAGAAAATTTCTTAATAAAGAAAAATGAAAAACAAACGAATAAAAAGAATTAATTAATTTAAGTGTAAGATCCAGTCAGTAATAGGCCTGAGCTAATGGCCAAGCAGTTATAATTAATATAAGATTCTGAGTAATTATTTTATAAGTAGGCCATGGGACTGCAGGGGCTTGGCAGGACCCAAGAAATATCTGACTACAGAAGCCATACTCAACACTCTCATTTTTTTTTCACCAAGAACAATAGACTAGATAGCTAAGGGACTACTGTGGTATATACACTGTGAATGTGTGTTGCTCAAATTGGTTGACAAATAAAATGGTCATTGGCCAGCAGCCAAGCAGGAAGTATAGGTATGATAAGCAGATGAGGAGAATTCTTGGAAGAAGAAGGCTGAGTCAGGAGTCTCCAGCCAGACACAGAGGAGGCAAGATGACAAGGCAAAACTGAGAAAAGGTACCAAGCCACATGGCTTAACATAGATAAGAATTATGTGTTAAATTAAGTGTAAGAGCTAGTCAGTAATGAGCCTGTGCAAGTGGCCATATGGTTCACAATTAATGAAGTTGCAGGACCAGGTGGGACACAGGAATTTACAAATTGCTGTGGGACCTTGCTGTCTGGCAAAAAAAAAAAAAAAAAAAAAACCTTTCAGCTACAAGGGACCTAAAACAAAACCAAATATTATTGTTCTGAAAGAGAAAGTGGCAAAAATGATTCCTAATGACATTCTGCTATATTCACTTATCAGTGTATTGTCCAGCCTTCAGAGAAGCTTCTTTTTGTAGGAGACTTGAAAAGGTATATAGAACTATAGCTAGACATTATGCAGAGTGAGAGACCTTGGAACACTCACCCTTAAATGGAATATCTAATGAAATCCCTCCCCTCAGGACTCAGGGAACCATGCTTAATATCTGATTCTTGTACCTTCTCTTGGGCTCTTTACCTTCTATTTGTTTGTTTTGTCCAACTCTAATGTTTGTTCTTTTTTTAATCTGATTGTATTTTATTTTGTTTGGAAGATTGACATGAGTAGTCCAGCATTCATGTATGTGCTGTGGGTGGTGGATCATGGCTATGTACTCATGGTGCATATACTGTGGGGAATTGGCTCATGGCTGTAACCAAGGCCTCATGTTTCATGTACTATGTGAGACTCATGTCTTTAATTTGAGGATCATTGTGCACGTACTGTGGTAAGCTCATGCATACAACAAAGCATTTGTAGTGCCTGTAATCTGGTAATCTAGGGCCTCTATTCTAGCACTCATGGTTTATCCACCATAGGAATTATGTACTCATGGTTTTTATACTATATGAGATTCATTTCTGTACCTCGGAAATAATGATGCCTGCACTTGGCTTGCCTATACCTATAACTCAGCACTTATTGTGAAGGTACTGTGTGAGACTCAAATCACCAAACTAGCCACAAGGTATATATCCTGTGTGGAACTGACAACTATATTCCTGCAGACATCATAGTGTGTGTACAGTGGGAGGCTCATCTACAGTCCATGTAATCTTGGAAGCCCACACTTATAAAAGGACACTCACAGGTAGGGTGCTCCAGCATTTCATCTGCTTGTAGTGTGTGAGGCTCAACCTAACACTCATTGAGACTGTACGCTGAGAGGCTCACACCTATAAAGCAGCATTCATGGTTCATGTACTGTGGGAGGTTTACACAGTACTCATGGTACCTATATTTGGAAGTTATACATGCAACTTAAGAATCATGGTGCATGTACTGTGGGAGACTCAAGCCTATAATCTAGCACTCATTTTGAAACTATTATGCTAGAGTCAAACCAGCAACCCAGCCTTCATGGTGCATGTACTGTGGGAGGCTGATGACTAAGATTCAGCACTCATTGTAACTGTAGTAAGCAAGACTCAAGAGTAACTAAGAACTAAGTATGTTGCATATACTCTGGGAAGAGTGTTCCTATAACCCAATACTCACTATGCATGTGGGCTCATACCTGTATCCCAGCACTCATGGTGAATGTACTATGGGGAGGCTCATGCCTGTAACCTATCACTTATGATGCGTGTATTCTGGATATGCATGACTATAATGCAAAATTCATGGTGCATGTACTGTGAGAGACTCATGCCTGTAACCCAGCACTCTTATATTGCTTTAGGTGGATCATGGCTATAACGCACCACTCATGGTTACAG
The DNA here is from genome assembly GCF_903995425.1 of Onychomys torridus. Classification (NCBI taxonomy): domain Eukaryota; kingdom Metazoa; phylum Chordata; class Mammalia; order Rodentia; family Cricetidae; genus Onychomys; species Onychomys torridus. The sequence goes on along the minus strand of NC_050461.1, from coordinate 67,869 downwards.
CTCAGTGCTGTAACCAAACACTCACAGTTTAGGTACTGTGTGAGAATCACTTTTACTCAGAAATCATGATGCATATACTGTGAAATGATCATGTCTATAACCTGGCATTCATGGGGCACATAATTTGGGAGTCTCAAGCCTGTAACCCAGCATAGTATATATACTGTTGATGCTCATGTATAGAACTCAACATTTATGGTGCATATTTTTTGGTGGAATCATGGTTTAATCAGCCCCCATGGTGTATTTACAGTGAGGCTGACAACTGTATTTCAGCTGTCATTATTATGCATATACTGTAAGAGGTTAATCCTATAACCCAGAACTCATGGTCTGTGTACTCTGGAAAGCTCATGCCTGTAACAAGACATTCAAAGAACACATACTATGAGATTAATGATGCTGTGGCTGAGCACTCCATATGCTTGTAGTGTGTGAGGCTCATTAAAAAACTCTTGAGATTGTACAGCAGGAGGCTCATAACTATAAACCAGCATTCATGGTGCATGCACTCATTGTGAGTCTCATGCCTATAGCCCTGTACTCATTGGAATGTACTATTTGAGATTCAAACCAGTAATCTAGAACTTATGGTGCGTATACTGCAGTGAGTTCATGACTATAACACACATTCATGATACATGTGTTCTGTGAGTCACCTCTCATAATACATACACTATGAGCACTAGGTTCCAGCAGTAAATTTCCCACAGTACACATACCATGAAGTAAAAGGCTTCCACAGTATCTGCATCTAGAGAGCCATAAGCCCCCCTCAATATATAAACCATGAATGCAACATTCATTATGGTTTCCAGGAATGAGCCTTCCACAGTACATGTACCATGACTATTGTGTTACACATAAGAGCCTCTAGAGTTTCTGCACCATTAGGACTTGGTTACATGTAGTTGGAAGTTTTCCTGTGTCCCACCCAGTCTGCAGCTGCTCAGAACCAAGTAAACACACAGAGGCTTATATTAATTAAAGCTGCTTGGCCTGTAGGTGAGGCTTACTACTGACTAACTCTTACACTTAAACTCAGTCCATTTCTGTTGATCTATATGTTACCATGTATTCCGTGGCTTTAACTGTGTCCCATTACATGCTGCTCCCTGGATGGTGGGCTGGCATCTCCTGACTCAGCCTTCCTCTTCCGAGAATTCTCCTTGTCTACTTACCCTGCTTATACTTCCTCCCCAGCTACTGGCCAACCAGCATTTTATTAAACCAGTGTACAAAGCATTATTCCACAGCAGTTACAGGTATGGGTTCCAACAGTAAATGCACCATAAGTGTTTTATTACAAGTACTAGTCTTTAAGTACATGTACCATGAGTGCTAGGATACAGCAGTAAGCATCCTACATTACATACTCCATGAGTATTATAGGTATGATGTTCTCACAGTACATGCATAGTTAGTTCTTGGTTATAGGCAAGAACCTCCCTCATAACATCCATTATGGATACTGCATTACAGGCATAAGTCATCAGAGTATGTACACCATAAGCTCTACAGCAATGAGCTTCTAATAATTCATGGAGTACTGGGTTACAGATGTGATTTTCCCACAGAATATACAGTATGAGTGTGAGGTGATAAGTGTGAAGCTCACACAGTAAATGCACCAGAATTGCTTACTTGCAGCAGTGAGCCTCCCACATTATATGCAGCATGAGTATTTTGTTATAGTCAATATCTTCCATGGTACTTGAACCATGAGTGCTCAGTTATTGTAAACCAATCAGAGCAAAACATATTCACATCATACAGAATGTCATCCTACAACAGGGTTCCATCTCATGAAGTAAAATCAGATATAGGTTAATTATTCCCACATGCTTTCTGGTACCATTGTACTAGTATACCTTGCAGGAAGGACATCATCTATAGGTCAAAACATTTGTGGCTGGCTTGGTATTTACTTTTCTCTTTTGGTAACCATGCCATCAGTTTGTGGAGAGCAATCTATAATTTTTGCAACAGCTTTGGTTCTTTGGGGATTACTATTGGATCCTTTTGAACATCAACTCAATTAGAATTGCCTAGTCCCTGCATTGGAAGCTTCATTTGATAATGAGAGATGGGCAGCTGGGACTCTGTCCCCCCCCCATTATTTGGCAATTTTATATAGACTGCCTTCACATACGTATATTTTAGGAAGCTTCTATTGTATTAGGTTTCCATACTATCCCTCAAATGGTCCTTAATTTAGCTGTCTTTTCCTCTATTTTCTCCCTGAGGCCTCTCTTTACTCCCCCTCTTCACTTGATCCTCCTGTTCTGATCCCCCATCCATCCATAACTATCTATTCTATTTTCCTCTCTCAATTAGTTATATGTGTGTCAGCCCTCCACCAGACCTTTCCTCTATATCCGCCCTCTGTAGTCCTAAGAATTATACCTTAGTTATTATTGGCTTAATAGCTAATATCCAGATATAAGCAAATATTTACTATATTTGTATTTCTGGATCTGGAATACCACATTTGGGATGATTTTTCCTACTTCTATCCATTTACTAGCAAATTTCATGATTTCATTTTTTTAAATGACTGAGTTATACTCCATTGTGCAATGTACCACATTTTCTTAATCAATTCTTTTATTGAGGGACATCTAGTTTGTTTCTGATATCTTGGAATTAGAAACAGAGCAGCAATGAACATGACAGAGCAAGTATCTTGTAGGATGAAACATCTTTTGAGAATATGCTGAAGAATGATATAGATGGATCTTGGGGTAGATAAATTTCCATCTTCCAGAGGAAACTCAATAATGATTTACGTAGTGGCTATACAAGTTTGGACCTCTGTCAGCAATGGTTAGTGGTCCCCTACTCCAAAAGTTTGCCAGCATGTGCTATCACTTGCTTGGAATAACTTAGCCATTCTGATAGTTTTAAGAAGAAATATCAAAGTAGCTTTGGTTTGCATTGCCCTGATGGTAAGGATTGTGAACATTTCTTTGTTTCTCAGCCATTTAATTTTGAGATTCTCTATTTAGATCTGTACCCCATTTTTAATTTTTTTGTTTCTTGCTATCCAGTTTTCTGAGATCTTTATATAATTTGATATCCTCCTATTAGATATATAGTTAGTAAAAATCTTTTTTCCACTCTGTAGGCTTGCAATTTGTCCCTTGCCATGTAGAGACCTTTGGTTTCTTGAGGTCCCATTTATTAATTATTGATCCTATTTTTTGTGCTAAAGGTGTTTTCTTTATAAAGTTTTTTCCTATAATAATGAGTCAAGGGTATTTCCCACTTTGACTTCTAAGAGGTTCAGTTTATCTGGTTTTGTCTTTGATCCATTGGAGTTGAATTTTGTGTAGTGTGTTAAATATGAATTGATTTGGATTCTTCTAAATAGCCATCCAATTTAACCATCCCCATTTGTTGAAGATATTGTGGCTTTTTTCAGTGTGTGCTTCCAGATTATTTACCAAAATAAGGTTTACATGGGCATTTAGTGTGGGATGACTCATCCCTAACAGGCTTGAGGGCCACCTGGCCCAATCAAGTAAAACAGATACTTTCTAAGAGCCAACCTTGGTCTGCCTAAGGGCCTTAGCAACAGCAGTTGAGACATGATCTGGAGATGACCTGGACCAATGAGAAGCAGCTATATCACACCAACAGATGCATATTCATCAGACCTTCCCCCAAGATGGAGTAGAGGGTATATAAGACTTGCCTCTTCCTGAATAAACTCAGCTTGTTGTTTTGACATTTTCCCAGACTCTGTGTTGTTGACTCTGTGCCTACTTGGCCCCCTCCTCCAAAGGTAACAACAGTATAGGACCCTGCCACATCTGGTACCGAAACCTGGGACATCTGATGCTTGGCAATAGGGACTGTTTGTCTCCCTTTTCTTATGTGTGGCACTGGTTGAACAGCACCCTTGAGTGGTGTATTTCAGTGAGTAGGCCCCTCCATGTTGTGTACTTTTGGTCCCTTCAGTAGGTAAGTTCTGGGACCCTCCCCCTCTTCTTTTTGTTTGTCTTTTTTGTGAGTCTGTCTGTACAATAGGGTGCCAAACACTTTTGTTAAGGCTCCCCTGGTGCTTCCATATAAGAGCTGTACCCTCAGGAAATGGAGCCATGGTCTGAGTATTTTTAGTGTGTGTGTGTGTGTGTGTGTGTGTGTGTGTGTGTGTGTGTAATTTTGGGTTGTGATGCCTGGAGAGATGGCTCAGCAGTTAAGAGTGATTGCTGATCCTCCAGAGAACATGTGGAGGAGAACTTCCTGACCTTTGGATGAGAGTTCTGTTCTTGGCCAGAAAAAGGGAAATGGCCTCAGGAGTAATCCTCCAATTGTTTTTTATGCACATTTTGTTGGCTGTAATTGCTGGCCCAAAGTCCTCCTCTACTGAAGAGGTCATTAAGACCCACAATAAGCACTGCCAGGAACAATGTAACACCAATGTATCTATTGCCTTCATTCCATCCATGACTGATATTTCCTCTGCCTCTGCTGACAAGGAGAGGCATGTGAATAGGTACAAAGTAAAGGAAAGGGATGGAAAGAGAGGAAATGATTGCAACCAGCAGCCCCTCTCTCTGCTCCCTCCATAACTCAACCCCGGCTATAATATCCATGGAGTGATTTGCCTGGATGTCTGCCCACCAAGCTATCTGCTCAGAATAGTTCTCAGCCTATTCCACCTATGGTACCACATACACCCACCATGACATTACCAGTTAATATGGGCCCCCATGCAGCCAACTAGACATGGATACCTACCCCACTTGCAGACCTGTCTTTGCTCTGTAAAGCTGCTAATGAATAAGGTCCTGACACCATATTTTGAGCAAGTCCTACAGAAGTGGGCAATGTATTTACAGACTTATTATGACTGGTAACTTTGATGAAGGCTGTGTTGGAGCCTATGGTCTTCCTTAGCTGGCAAGCTGGCAGTGATGATCAAGTCAAGGCTTAGGCTCATTTTACCATACAGCACAACACTGCTGTTTCTCTTGAGATGCTCACAGGCCAAGGTTAACCACATGTTAACCCTGTCACACAAGCCCAAATTGGACAGCACACTTATTTACCTGCCTCAGAAGACACCATTACCATTGGTGCATTGGAGGTATCCTGTCACCCTTCAATGGCAATTCTCTGCTCCCCTATTAACCCAGGGGTGAGGGTATGCTTGCATTTTCCCCCCAGAATACTACTCTGCTGATATGGATACCCTCCACAAACATGCATCTGACAACAAACCAAGAGACTTTGGCCAAAGAAGAAGTTTCAGAGGGGTGATGTATTATTTGCTCTGCTACTGTGGCATTAGTAAAGATCATGTCATTACTGACATGCAACCCTAGATAACAAGCAATTGCCTCAACCTCTACAAGGTGGCTAATGCATCATCAAAAGGACTTCAATTGACCCAATAAATATGACTAGGGTCCCATCCATGTCCTTGAGACTGAAATTTTTGACTGATCCTTCTCTTGTTCAAATGTCTTCTACAACAGGATCAACAACAGAAGGCAGCCACAAAGGTGATGCTGCAGGTTTTATTGGCTCTCAGACACCTAGATCAAAGTCCTCCTAGAGAAATAATGCATGCATAGCTCACTGAGATACAGAAAGCTACTGCCTAAAGCCCAGCACCCAGACAGCACTCTTCCTGGGCTTGTAGTCAATAATGGGTATGAGCTTGCTTGGCAAGCCAACCTAAGGCAGGCATAGTCCATTATGCTGAGCTCTCCTGAGGTGGGTCACAAGGAGGGGCAGTAATTGTTAATTATCATTTGCAACCCAAAAGAGAAGTGACTAATGGGGAAATGAATTAACTAAAGGTAAATTTTGGTGATATCTAAGAAGAGGGATCTTATGTGATCCACTATAGTCTTAAATATGATTGGTAGAAAATGTTAAGACTCTATAAGTTGCTAGGTCAATGGGAGAAAACAAAACTGCCTTCTTTTTTCCTGTGGCTCCTAGCTATCTGCAGGGTGGGGGAAAGTGTGCTCTGTCACTAGGCAACCTGTGTAGAGCTAGATGCCTCTATTAATAGTTAAAGGGAGATATGAAACAAGGTAAGATTTATGAAAGGAGAAAGTTAAGCTTAATTGGCATATTCACCAGGCATTCTCAAATGGGTAGTCTGGATGCTTAGGTCTGTACTTAGAGAGTACAGAGCTATCTCTGGTAAGGCACTTTCCTCTGCCTGGGGATGGATCTGTCTGGATGGTGCCAATGATGATAATTACAGGGAAGCTTGAACTGGGGTTCTGGTTGTGAATACCTGTTAGCACAGAAGGTTATCTAAATATTCCTAGAAGTGGTTAGGTAAGGAGTTAGATGTCTATAAAGTTAGTAAGGCTGTAAAAAGGAGGGTCCAAGCTAAATTGTGTAAAGCTATTATTTAAGGTCCACCTGACCTGGGCGGTGTCTCTTTGTAGAATATAAGCCTGAGGCTCTTCTCCAAATACCTTGAATGTCTAGAGAGTGATCAGTCCACACTATTAGCCCTTATTAGGGAAAAATCAATTAGGAATGAAGGCACACATGATTTTCATAACAGAATACAGCTGATACAAAACAAGACAAATAACAAAAGCTCCTTGGAATTTGCCTTCCTTCTGGAGGAATTCCTTGATCCCTCCAGGTAGTGACTTTGCCATAACCAGCTGACTTCTTTTAATATATTCCTATAGCCTGCAGTGGAGGAGGTGCTGTAGATGTCCAATTTAGGGTTGAGTAGTCAACAGTCACTGATATTCCAGTGTTTTGAGTAGTTAGGAGTCTGTTCATTATCAGGGATCTGCTACCAAAAAAAAGTTCCTCTGACCAAGGGCAAGAATCTGTCTGTCAATATAAATATAAATAAATACAGAAGACAATTATGACTGCTTAGCAAATAATCAGTAGTGGTGTCCCCCTTAGGGACTACAACCTCCCTAGCTATAGACTTTTGATCAGGTTCATAGTACTAGGCAGGAATTATAACCTGTAAAAAAGCTTTAATCCAAATGGAAAGCAGTTAGCTTACCCCAAACAGTCATGCTATTGTATCAGTGAGGAATATCATATCTAGCAGATTGGTATTGTAACACATAGGGTCTACACCTGGGTAAGATAATTCTTGTTTTTTTTTCTTCAGCAGCATACCTAGCATCTACTAGCACTGTGAACATTAGCCAGTAATTAAAAAGCCTTCATTATAAGTACAGCTTGATTTTTCTGTGCCCAGAATATGAAGTGTACTAAGCAATAGGGTCATCCTATCTCACTCTAGTGGGCAATCAAAAGTAATTGCAATAGCCAATATTGTTTCAAGAGTTTGGGGGCCCTGACTGCCAACTAACTCATAGGGAAGTATTCCATACCCAGCGCTAATACTTCTCTTTCAAAACCCATGACTTATGAGGAGAAATACAGTAAGACTTTTTAGATGAGTGGTTTTCTAAATATATTGAACTTGAAAATAGCCATAAGATAAATAGTGTTAAATTTTGTTAACTGATTGCTAATATCATCACAACAGTGTTCACTAAAAAAAAGCTGAGAACAAATTATTTTAGACTTTATTTTTTAAAATATAGAACTTTAAAATATACAAACACATCATCTGCTGGTTCTTTTGATTTATGCTTTACAACATGCTCTTCTTTGCCACACACATTTTCTTAGCACTTTTTAGACTTCTTAACAGCTATTTTTAAAAAAGTAGTCTAATTTTATTTCAATTCATTCCTGCTTTTGCTGGTTCTGATAAACATGAATTAATTGTATATGTATGAAGATTTCAGTGTAAACAGATGAACAATGTGAATCAGAATACATTAAACTGACAATGTCAGTCTTCCTTCAACACCAGTCTCACAAGCATAAATTTTCTTCTCTTTTAAGAAAAAAAAAATCTTTCCAAACACACATACAGAATTAGTATCAATTTTTAAGACCAATTTCTTGCCTCATAGTCCAAATAAGTGTCAAAACTTGAAACTTGCAAAACAAACCTTTTTATACTTACAAAGGTTTTAAAATCACTTTTTCCTTTCCTTTCTAAAAATTCATTTATTTTATTATATGGGCATCAACGTTTCCTGGATATGTGTATGTGTAAAATAAAATGTGTATTAATGATGTTCATGAAGGACAGATGTGATGTCAGATCCTACTGAAATCTGGAAGTTTGATAGTTTAGCCACCATGTGAGGATTGGAAACTGAACCTGGGTTCTCTGCATGAAGAAGTGATTTTTATTGCAAGCCATCTCTACAGTCTTATGTTCTTTTTTAGTAAAGCATAAAAGCAAGTGGATTTACCCCAGAGGTACACATGATTACAGACTTATCAATTGTCTTCTATGCCAATGTTAATCTTATCTTTGATTATTTGTTTCACTTTTACTGAAAATAGATTTTTTTGCACATTATATAGCATAGTTATAATTCCCTGTCACTCTTCCTAGTTTCTCCAACCTCTGCTTCCATCTGGAGCCATTTCCTTTCTGTGTCTTATTAAAAACCAAACAGGCTTCTATGGGATAATAACAAAATAAAATAATATAAAAACAAAAATAACACATGAAATAGAACAACAACAACAAAAACAGAAGAAATAGAGCCCAAGAGAAGGCACAAAAAGTAGAGACTCTCTTGTTGAAACACTCAAGAATCCTATATAAACACTCATCTGGAAGAAGTACTATATACACAAATGATCTGATTGTAGACATGTGAAGGCCCAGTGAACACTGCCTCAGTCTCTGTGAATTCATATGTGCTTTTATCATGTTGATTTAGAGGACAAAGTTTTCTTGGTGTTCTTTATCCCCTCTGGCTTACACAATCTAACACTCCTTCATGTTAAAAGTCCTGAGAAGATTAGGCATACAAGAGATATACCTCAACATAATGTAGGCAGTATACAGAAAGCCCATAGCCAACATCAACTTAAATGGAGAGAAACTTACAAAGCAATTTTCCTAAAATCAGGAACAGATAAAGTTGTCCCCTCTCTCCAAACCTGTTCATTATAGTACCTTAAGTCTTAGCTAAATCAATATGTAGCTGAAGTTTTATCCAATCCCACCTAGGCCTGCAGCTACTCAGACCCAAATAAACACATAGATGCTTATATTATTTAAACTGTTTGACCTAATGGCTCAGGCTTCTTGCTATCTAATTCATAAATCTTAAATTAACCCATTTCTATAAATCTATACCTTGCCACATGGCTTGTGGCTTACTATTATCTTTACATGTTGCTTCTCATAGCGACAGCTGGCAGCATCTCCTCACTCAGCCCTCTTGTTCCCAGCATTCTCCTCTCTCTTTGTCCCACCTGTACTTCCTGCCTGGCTACTGGCCAATCAGCACTTCATTTATTGACCAATCAGAGCAACACATTCACAGCATAAAGATGTCCACAGCAGCAGTAAGACAATTAAAAGAGATCAAAGGGCTACATATTGGAAAGGAAAAGTTCAAAGAATCTTTGTTTTTAGATGGTATGATAATATGCTTAAGTAACCCTAAAATTTCAGCAAAGTAGAAGGAAGGAAAGGTAGGTTTCTCTCAAGATAAGCATTGATAGTCATGGGGCCCTGTTTGGAGTAATTTGTCAGAAATGGCTTCTTTGAGAGGAAGACAATGAAATGATGAAACTGAGAAAAATACTGCCAGGCAGATAGAATAGTGTGTTCACTCTCCTGGAAGGTCGAATGATTTGGAGAAAATGCAGTTCTTCTCTGGAATGTCCCCCCAAAGTCCATATGTTAAAATATTGTTGCCTAGTTTGATGCTTTGCAGAGGCGATAGAACCTATGAAGAGGTAAAGATTAACAGGAAATTTCTAGGTCATTAAACAATTGTTTTCATTTATGTTACGTACCAAACTCAGATTCCCCTCTTTTCCTCCAGTTATCTGTCCCTATCCCCCATCTATCACCAACCCCATCTACTCCTCAACAACTCTTGAAGAGTTTATTGGACTTAGCTCTCTTCTTCTCTCTTTTACCTCCAGATCATGAGGATGAAGGGAACAGGTAAAAGCACCTTGCCCTGATTACTGCCATTTTGAATTCAGACTCCCTTTTACCTACAAGGTGAAATAAAGTTCAGTTTCCCAAACCTTAGGGGAGCTGAGAACTTCCCAATGACTGATCAACCTCTTCCCCAAAACCATAAAATAGTCATTATACATTCTTACTTCTTTAGAAACATTATGGCTGTTCATAACAACAGAAAGAATACATTAATTTAATTGATTGGACTGAAAGGCTTGCATTGTATATCAGTTGACCATGATGGAGTTCTCAAGGAAGCTTATATCTAAATCTGATTGGTGAAAATTGTAGTTGTAACTTGACAACAAATGTTTGTGACTCTTTTGCTTATAAACCCTGCTTCTGCTGCTGCTCAGAGCTGTCAGGTGAAACAAGGCTCTCAAGTCCTTGTTCTATAGCCCTGATTGATAAGTGACCCATTTATGTGGTGATTCAATAAAATCTTTGGACCCCATAAGTGTTGTTTCTCTCCTTCCTTGTGGCACATAATGGACTAAGTATAACAAGGTAAGCATTCTTTCTGCTATGTGATCTCTGCCATGATGTGAAGTCTTACCACAGGTCTCAAACAATAGGGTCGACTGATCATGAACCAGGACCTCTGCAACCATAAGCAAAAATCAATATTTTTCTCTTTAGAAGCTGATTCTCTCAGGTATAAGTATTGGAAAAATTACTCATTCAGAATTCCCACCCAATTGGTAAGTAAGACAATGAGATAAAGACACCTGGCTATGGAAGATTCTGTGTCTGGAAGACAGAGAAAGCCACCTATGGAGTTTTCTATGAGTAAAGATTCAATCAAAACAGATTTTCTAATTTATTCATGCTATGATTTCATTATTATTTAATTCCAATTAGAATGGTAACTGCACCTTCTATGTTCCCAGCAAAGATGAAAGAGATTTTCTTTTTGAGCTACAGGGAGAGGGTTGAGATCTTGTCAATATGTAAGTAGCCAGGGGAGTGTCCCTGGGGATCCTCTTCTTCCCAGTCTTCCTTTTTAGGTTTCTTCTTTGCACAATCCAGGTAGTGGTTCGATTTGAAAGAGAGGGTAGACTTTAGAAAAATAGATTTAGCTCAGTGGTAGAGCGTTTGCCTAGCAAGCACAAGGCTCTGGGTTTGATCCTCAGCTCCACACACACAAAAAAAGTAAAATATTTTGATATAGTGGTAACAAATATATAAAAATATGCATACAGTGGTCCATGGCAGTCATATGTGGCAGTAATAGCTATTGAGAGAATTTCCTGAAAGAGTCTAAGAGTTAGCCAGAGTCTAAGTATTAGCCAGATATAAACTATATCCATATGCATCTGTGTTTTGTTTGAGATGTGACCCCCATAATGGTACATTACAATTGCAATCTAATGTATGGTGATTAATCCTAATCCTGTGATGTATGTCTGATGTCTATATAGGGTTTAGATTGTTCACATGTAATTCTTGCTGGAGGAGACATTGTCTGATTTTACAACAGCCTATACTGTTTATTCATTTGATGGATGGAGTAGACATCTGGAGCCTTAATTTTATAAACAAATGCTCTGGGGTCCAACTGTTTACAAAACAAAAGATGCTATTCAATGTTACCCAGTACTCTTGATAATATTAATAATAATGATTATAAGTAGCCTTTATGTTCCACTCAGTACAATTGATGTTTTCATCATAATCAGTAAACAATAAAAAGGAAGATAAGAACCCATCCAAACAGCCTCAGGCATGCTAGCAGAATTTTATTCTTGAAAATCTAGACAATAAAATGTCAGAAATAGTAAAAACCAAGTTATTACAATGATAGTATTGATTCATATTCTCTCTCTTCCTCCTGTTGTTTCTTTCTCATGTAGGTATACACTTTATTTGATAATCGTAACTTCCTTTTTTCCTTTATTCTTGATTTTGGTCTGCTGTATTTTAATTTTATGCTACACTTGGGAAGCATATTAACAAAATAAGAATTCCATGTGGTAAGCTTTTGCCTTATTTTCATTTATTTGTTAAAAGAACAATTTAGATACCCAAGATATATAACAGGGACTCAAAGACTTGAAACCTACCACACATAGGCATAGGGTATTAAAATATGGCTAAATAAAGCTTGCTTTCAAAATACATGGCTTAACAATGTTATTTGAGTGTTATTTTATTAACACTACTGAGTCATAAATGCTGAAAGTATTAATGGTTTTATAAAAATATAACCAGAGTTCCAGGGTCTACCTAAAGAGTAAGTTAAACTTGCCACCAAAAGTGTTATGTAACATGTGTGGTTCTTATGACCCTCTGTGGCAACACAGGCCATGGACATCATCACAGACCCTAGCTACAGCAGGACCACTGACCCAGACATGGCCTTCAGCAGCAGTTTGGGCCCAGATAACACTTTGGACCTGGTGGCAAAACAGGTCACACAGACCAATATGGCCCCAGTGGCAACAAAGCCCTTGGTCACCAACATAGACTCAGGTGGCTGTCTAGATCCTGGGCATCTGTACAGCCTTCAGCAGCAACAGAACCATTATGGTGAGCAAATATGTGGTGATGTATGGGAGGGAAAGAGAGACACAATTAGGTTCTTGTCCTATGAAGACAGATGTACCTGAAGAGGCAGGGGCCTTGAAGAGCAGACTGATTTAGGAGACCTGCTTGCTATCTGGGGACATGGTGTAGTCAGGTCTTAGGTTGCTGCCAAGGACCATCTCTTGCTTTTTCTTAAGTCTGAAAGGAATGATTTCATAATTTAAGTGCTTTATTTAGAACTTTAGTTTTATTCTGCAAACAGCCAGTGGCAGAAACCACTGTCTGCATTTTAATAACAGTGACTCCTTTCAAGTTATTAAACATCATCAAAAATAGCTCTCTTTTCATTGAAATTTGTATTTATTTAAGGGTACAAAGTGTAAATAGTTCTCATGGATGTTCATTATCTAACTGTAGCATGAATCTTAAAGGATCTTATTAATAAAATCAAACCCGAGGCCAGTTATTGGGGTGAATGCTGAAAGATCAGAGAACCAGAACAAGCCACAGCCACCTCACCTTGCCAGTTCCTCAGCTGATCCTGTTTCTTCAGACTGGAAGCTTCTGTGTCCTCATTCGAATGGATCTCTGCTGAATTGTTCTGCTCCAAAGCCTAAAAGCTTAACCAGCCAAATGCTTCTAGTTTCTGGATTTCATACCTTATATATCTTTCTCTTTCTGCCATCACTCCCTGGGATTAAAGACGTGTATCACCATGCCTAGCTATTTCTAATGTGGCCCTGAACTCAGAGATCCAGAGGGATTTCTGTCTAACCTCTATGCTTTTTTTGTGGCTTTTCTGTTCTCTGACCCCAGATGAGTTTATTAGGGAGCACAATATTTTGGGGAACACAACACTACCACATCTAACTCCTTTCCTCATTGGTTGATATAAAATATTTCCTTTGGTATAGTTAGGAAAGAAAAAAGCTTTTAAAGATTGTCCTCTTGGGTTGACATCCATAAGCCCACCTTTTTTTTGAGAGATATTAAATTGTTTCTGTCATGAACATTTGAAACTGGTTCTTCAGCAACATTCTTTAGAAAAATACTCAAAGATGCCAGAGCTTTTGAATACTCAATTTCTGTTTTATCTTAGCTCTATTTGAATCAATGTGATTTACAGTGTGTCTTGCTGTGCTTGTGCTTTGCCATGCTCGCTTTTCCTTGCCTTGTTTCTCACCTTCACTAGCCTTTCCTTGCCCTACCTTGCACCTCTTGCTTTGTGCCTTGCTGCACCTTGTGTCATGTCTGGCTATTCTTTCCACATGTGGTCCTGTATGCATGCGTGGCTCACTCTTTAAAAAGCCGGCATCATTTTACACAGGTCTCTCTCCTCTTCTCTCTTCTCTCTTCTCTCTTCTCCCCTCTCTTCTGTCTTCTCTCTTCTTCTCTCTCTCCTCTCTTCTCTCTCCCCTCTCCTCCTGTTCTCTCTCCTCTTCTTCTCTTCTCTCCTCTCTCTCCTCTTCTCTTCTCTCTTCTCTCCTCTCCTCACTCACGTGTGTGCTTCACATAGGCCTGTCACCTCTATCCTATATTAATAAAAACTCTTCTGTGGTCTTGTCGTGTTCGGGATGTGTTCCTCACAGGGTAAGAATGCCAAAATAACTAACATCTATGCCTTATGTTTTGCCTCACTATATCTTATAAATTACCTTGTGTTGCCTTATGAACCTTACCATGGGTCTTGCCAAGACTCAGCACATGCCGTCCTGTGTGTACTGCCATGTCTTCCACCTTATTTTCCATGGGCCTTTCTTTATGTTTCAGCATGCTTTACAGCACCTTTCACCTTGACTTTCCTTGTCCTTTGCTTTGTAGTCCCTTGCACCTAGTCTGGCTACACCTAGCAGATTGTCACACAGCATTTTGCACACTTTACACATATTGTCATACCTTCCAAAGGCCTCGACACAACTTGACATGTGTCTTGCTGATCACCTGGCAATGCATTGCCCCTTACCACTCTTGAACATTGCTGCACCTTACATTTTTCCTTCCTACACCTTCCTAGATATTTCTGTGTGCTTTAGTGCATATTTTGTATTGATCCACCTCGCACTTTATATTGCCACAACTTGTGAGCCTTGTTACACATTTTCCTGTACTTTGATGCATCTTTTCCAGCACCTTGCCATACTTTGTGCCTGTCCTGTGAGGACCTTGCTATGTATTGCATTGTTGTGCACCTAGCTACACCTTGAACTTTGCATGACTGTGCTTTGCCCTGCCATAACTTGCACCTTGCTTGTCACTGCTTACAGCATCATATTGCAACTTCCCTTGCCAAGCATAGCCTTGCTCTGCCTTGCCAATCATTATGTCCTGACCCTTATCCCACACATTGCCACACCTTGCATCTGGCCTCGATGCAGTTTGTCTCATGTCTTGTCACACACCTTGCTGTATGCCTTTGTGAGCCTTACGCATTGAATTTCTGTACCTTCTTGAGACTTTCTGCATGCCCCACAGCACCTTGCCCCTTGATGAACCACGCACTCATCTTGCCTCCCTTGCTATGGCTAGCTGTGACTTGACACAACTTATTTTATGACTTACAATGCCTTTTACCTTACAGATTGTCTTGAAGTGCATTTTGTACTTTTCCAGGTACCTTGCTGCTTGCTTTGCTTCTTGCCTTGCTGCTTGTTTTACCCCTTGTCCTGCCACTCACTTTGCTGTGACTTGTACCTTTCCTTGCTGTGCCTTAATCATGCCTTACCCAGTACCTTACTGTGATTTGCATTTTGTCTTGCTGTGCCTTACAGATTGCCTGGCAGCACCTTGAGCACTTTGCCCTACACCTTGCTGTGCCTTGCCACACACCTGTGGCACACCTTACCATGCCATATAGTATGACTTGCTGTACCTTGTCATGTGCCTTGATGTTCACCTTGCTGGGCCTTGAGCCTTACTATTCTTTTGTACACCTTGCTCCTAGCCTTGCTGTACCTTGCCTTTCTTTGTGTCTTGCCTCATCCCTAAATTCACATCTTAGCAGCAGCTTTTACCATGTTGCCCATTTTGCCATGCCGTATCAGGCCTTTGCCTAGCCCCTTGCTCTTTAAGCCTTTTTTGTTGTACCTTGTCATGCGTTATTCATTGTTGAACCTTGCTGAGCACCATGCTGAGTATTGCTACTCACTTTACCATGCCTTGTTGTTAGCCTTGCTAAGCAAAGTGCCTAACCTTCCCCCAACTTGTAGCATGGTTTAAAGTGCCTTGTGACTTTCCCTTTCTTGCCTTGTACTATTTTGAGTTGTATCTTACCACACAATTTGCCACACCTTGCCTTGTCTTTTCTTGTATAATATTAGAAGGACCAGCCTTCTCTCAATAAAAACTCTTCTGTGGTTTTGTCATGTTTGAGATGTTTCCTCGAAGGGTAAGAGTGTCAAATAACTAACATTCTCGTGCTGTGATGGAACGGGTGCTTCCGGGTGCCCTGTGCCTGGAATCCCGGGAACTGGGGACTCTGCTCAGCACAGACCAGGGACTCTGTTCCGTATGCAACAGACCACTGTCCATTCGCCTGGCTGCACAAACTTGCACCCAACACCGCTCCTCTGATTGGTGAGTTTTCCACTTTTTGGCTAGCGTAAACAGTTTCCTGAATCCATGACAATGACTGTTGAGCGTCTGGCGCCTCACTGGTTATTCTTGAAACTGGGGGAACCCCCACCCACGGTCATCACTGGCTAGAGTTGGCCCCTATCAAAGGCCTAAATTTCCAGCCATCTCCCACATCTGCAGCTTGAGATATTTCTCACAATTGGACCACCACCGTCGAGTGTGTCCTGGGGCTGTGTGAAGCTGGCACGTTTTGCATGCTCGACTGGACGGTTAGATGTTAAGGATCCCTGGGGAATCTGTGCTTCACACAGCGGGGCCTCTGCTTCTCAGCTGATGAGTGACAAAGCGGCTTGTGCCTGGGATCCATCCTTGGCCTCAGGGATGCCTGTGGGTCTAGGCTCCAGATCACATTTGTTTTCTTATTTTTCTGACTCTCTGCTGCAGGCATGGGAAATAAAGATTCCAACCCGATCAGTCCTTCCTCTCCCTGTGCTATCTTCTTGAAGCTTTACTTAAAGATTCCTAAGCTTATCCGTCTCTGTACTGAGAGATGGCCCAGGTATGCTTTAAAAAATAACAAAAATCCTGTTATTTTATGGTAGTTATCTAATTTTGGCCAGCGAACAGGCAAATGGAAAGAGTTGTTCTACACCATTGCTTTCTTCTTTCTCAGTGTTAAACTGTCTCTTCTGGATTCCTTCTCTCCTGCTCATGTGCTCCTAGCTATGCCTAAACTGGAAGATTCTCTGACTCTGGAATCTCTGACTCTAGATGCTGCTAATGAACCTCCACATATCTGACCTCTGGCTCCCACCCCTACTCCTAGGCATCTGCTCCTTCAGTTCCTCTTTTGGATTCTTCTTCCTCAGCAGCAACCATTTCCAAAGGCCCTGCTCTGGCTCCAATTTTCATTCCCTCCACGTGGTCTCTCTGTCTCTGTCTCTCCCTCTCTCTCTCAATAAAGCTCTAGAAAGGTAACCATGGCTTCTGATTCTTCCACTAACCAGCATGCACCTCCAGAAGGATCGGTTTACAGTCTGCCTAATGGCAGATCTTCCAAAAGCTGTCCTTAAGCCACCAATCATCAGGAAAGAAAAAAATTTCAGGACATGGAGTAAAATCCATCTCTTGTTCCTGGCTAAAAGTTAAGTATCTGGAGAGCAAGGCTCCTGACCCCATAGGCAAAAGAGTCATCTGTGGCATTTAAGGTGTGCCAGGGAAGAGATAAAAGCCTGAAAACAAAGTTGCCAAGTACTGGCACTCACTGACTCCCGAAAGCTGTTGGGTCCCTGTTTTAAGTGAAAAAAGGCCATGGGCTAGTGAATGCCCTGCCAGGCCATCAACAGCCTTGTTAAAGGTGCTGCCTAGAAAGACAACCAGTCAGCTGACTTCCCCCAGGTGCCAAGACGCATGGGTACATTAAGCTAAGACCACCAGCAAACCTAGGCTTGGCTACAGGCACAGCAGGGAACCCAGAACTCAGCAGGGAAGTGATCCATTTCTTTCCTTCTGGACACCAGAGCCATTGACTCAGTGCTGCGAGTTTTAGGATGTCACTACCCCTTTCTATTGTTGGGTACAGAGGACAGCCTTACTTATCTCACCAGATTTAATTGCACCTCACCAGATTTCATTGTACTTTCAGAGTTACTTAATGAGAAAGATTTCCAACTAAGACAAGAGCTCATTGTCTCACTTCAAAGTTACTGCCTGTATTTCTCATGTACATACAGACAAGACCATGATTTTTGCTTTGTCCCTAATTCAAAAAATAAGTTCTCATGCATTCTCAAGCTCCAGAGGACATCAAGATCCACTGCCTTGTCACCAATTCCAGAGGAATAAGGTATCACCCCTTCCTTTCCCAACTAGGGCCACACAGGGCCGGAGGCAAAAGGACCATCAAAATATCCAGGCTATCCCTATTCAATACTCAGCAACTGATCACCTGTGTTTCCCAAATGCAAAACTAATAAAACAAACAGGTGCCTTAAGTAAACTACCTTGAATAATGTTTGTCTCAGATAAAAATTAAGCAGAGTACTAAAACATCAGAGCCACCTTTTTAACATGTCTCCATCCAGATCTACCTCAGATAAGTGTCAACTCCAAAAAATAAAATAATAATGAGTCTTTTCTCTAAGCCTTTTATGTCACCAGTATCTTGTCAGACAGAAGGTTCCCAGCCACACCATGAAGAACGGACATCTGCAGGACAAGGCATGACAGAACTTCATCCCAGGACCAGCCAAACCATGAAGGATGGACACAGCTGCAGGACTTCATCCCAGGACATCAGGAGCCAGCTTCCCAATTTCCCCCCAAGAACCAATCAACACCCACCACTCAGCCTGAAGCAGTCTTTGAGAGAAATGGTGCCCCATGCCCACTCATCCCCATTTTTTTTTCTTTTTTAGAGAAAAACAAGTCAGGAATGATATGAAGTCACAACATGCCCACATGGTTGGGCTTGCCCAGCGGACCTCCTATTTATTTCTGGTTTAAAATAGCCATTTCTGGGTCAAAACATCTCGTGTGACTAGGACTCCATGGCTTTGCATGGTTGCGGAAAGTGCGTGCAGCCATGTAATCTATGTGCATGCATGGAGTAGCCACATGCATTTCCATATGCATGCGTGGCCCACTCTTTAAAAAACCCGTGCCAATTTTGCACCAGTCTCTTCTCCTCTTCTCTTCTCCCCTTCTTCTCTTGACCACATGTGTGTTTCCCACAGGCCTGTCACATCTCTTTCTATCCTCTCTCAATAAAAAACTCTTCTGTGGTTTTGTTGTGTTCAGGTCGTTTCCTTGCAGGGTAAGAGCACCAAATAACTAACAATGGGGACATACATTATTAGGCAGCTAGCTGATGCATCTCAGGTGTCTTGTCTGGAGATGCCAGCTCGACATTTGGCTAAGCTCACAAAATGATAATCATAGTTTTGTCTTGATGTAAAATTTGGGGAAGAAACATACCTGACATACTTGTTTTAGGTGGAGGTTAATGTTGGAGGATGGGAGAAAAAACTTGTTTGTTTGTGAATATGGAAAAATACGCTCGCTTTTGACATGTATCAGTAGGTACACTTGTATGAAAGTAACTCATCTGGTGGTCAGACACTTCATTTCTTCAAACCGCTGCAGCAGTCCCTTCCCCCAGGCTGCTGTGGCTGAACCAAGGCAACATGTTGAGGTTAGGAAAAGGTGGCTCCAGATAATACAGTTATGGGATTTTAATTAAAGTGCTTCCTTCCTTCCTTCCTTTTTTCCTTGTCTTTTTCTTTTTCTGGTTTTTTTTTTTTGAGACAGGGTTTCTCTGTTTCTCTGTAGCTTTGGAGCCTGTCCTGGACTATCTCTGTAGACCAGGCTGGCCTTGAACTCACAGAGATCTACCTGCCTCTGCCTCCCAAGTGCAGAGATTACAGGCATGTGCTACCACCACGTGGCAAAGTGCTTCATTTCTGCTGCATGGCAAAGCGTTACCAGGAGATGAAAAACCAAACTGGTGGTAGGTGTTTCATAACCACTCTCAGAGAGACTGTCTCCACCCCACACCAGCCCCAACCTCCACCTCCCAGGTCAACCAAATCCCAGGAAATCTGTGGTTGTGCAGATGGACCAACCAGTGTCTGGTCTGGAAAGAGGGACAAGATTCCAAAAGAAATCATCTGAGATGTTACTTGCTTGGACATCTGCTATTCAGGAATGATTCTCTTCCTGATAACACTCTTTCTGAAAGTGTACAGGACAGTGAGTTCTAAAACACGCCCACACATGGGGATTTGAGGGACCAATGAAATGAAAAGTCAACAAACAACTGGGTTTAGGGTTAAAATTTTATTTATTTATTTATTTATTTATTTATTTATTTATTTATTTATTTATTTTATGTATGTATGTATGTATGTATGTATGACATGAAAGAGGGAAAGGGGGCAAGGGTTGTAGGGGAAGAGATATCTTCCTAAATTTCTTCTTTTATATGTGTAATTCCTGACTTGGGGAAGGAGAACAGTTGCAGTCAATCCAGACCAGCTGTTTTTTAGTTAGTCTCAGAGGCAGGTGGATCCATCCTGGATATAGAAGAAAAAAAAAAAACAAATGAATTATTTTATTTGAACACTTCAAAGTCTTAGGGACAGCCAGTACCCTCCTCACCACAATGCTCCACTCTCCCACCCACCACGCCAACTGCCAACTGTCGTGTGTGTGTGTGTGTGTGTGTGTGTGTGTGTGTGTGTGTGTGTGTGTGCGCCTGCCTGGGGGTGGGGGATCACAGTTCTAAACTTTTCAAGAACTGTCCTTATCTCACCAACATGTAAGCCACCATGTGACATACTTTTTCAAGGTCCTTTTTGTTCTCTGTGTTTTCTTAGCCTATAGAGGACCAGAACTTAAAAGAAAGAACAGAAAATCACATTAAAACACAGAGTTGCTGGGCAGTGGTAGTGCATGCCTGTAATCCCAGCACTCGGGAGGCACAGGTAGGTGGATCTCTGTGAGTTCGAGGCCAGCCTGATCCACAGAGATAGTCCGGGACAGGCTTCAAAGCTATAGAGAAACCCTGTCTCCAAAAACCAAAACCAAAACCAAAAACACCGCACTGAGTTAACCAAGTATTAAAAAGAGAATGAAATGCTACAGAAAGGACACCTGTGGTAGAGATTTAAAACTGCAGGGTGGCTAGATGATGGTGGTACAAGCCTTTAATCACAGCACTCTGGGGGCAAGAGGATCTATTGCCTGGTGTTCAGATTGAATGCCAGAACTGACTACACAGAGAAAACCTGTCTTGAAAAAACTTGAAAACTGAAAAGGAGGAGGAGGAGGAGGAGGAGAGCCTTGAACAAAGGGCCAGAGCAGTGAAAGTTCAGGGACCCAGTCATTACACCAATGACCTTAGAGGTCACTGGAAAGGTGCTTACATGCACACACACACACACACACACACACACACACACACACACACAGACTTCCAGGAGAAGCATGATGACACAGATAGACCCTGTCTCTCAAAAAAACAGCAACAACAAGAAAAAAGTTTAAATTAAATAAATAAACATAAACACAAATACAATTCGCTTGGGTTCAAATAAACAACACACAGTAGTGCTGGGGAACTGATTTATGAGGGGAAGGGTAAGCCCCGGGCTCAGGAAACTGTATGCCATTCGGGCCAGTTTTTTTAAAGCCCAGAGATCCACCAAGTTGCTGGGGAGGTAGCTTGAGATCACTGGCTGCTTTCCCAGAGGTCTTTCTTGAGTTCAATTCCCAATAACCACACAGTGTCTTACAGTGACAAGAATTTTAAATCTTTAAAGAAAGAAGTTTAAAAAAAATATGAGAAAATGGAAATATCTGCCATGTTCACAGACAGGTAGGTTTAACATACTAAAGTAGCAATCTTACCATTCAATACAATCACCATCAAGACCCCAACACAATTCTTCATAGACCTCAAAAGAGCCATAATAACTTCATATGGAAAAACAAGAAACCCAGGATAGCTAAAACAATTCTGTACAATAAAGGGACTTCCAGAGGCATCACCATCCCTGGCTTCAAGCTCTACTCGAGTAATAAAAGCAGCTTAGTATTAACATAAAAACAGACACATGGATCAATGGAATCAAATCAAACACCCTGACATAATCCACACATCTATGAACATATGATTTTTTGAGGAAGAAGCCAAAATTATACAATGAATATAGGAAAGCATTTTCAACAAATGTCACTGGCATAACTCTGCATGTTCTACAGAGATCCATATCTGAACAAAACTCAAGTCAAAGACTTCAACATAAAAAACAAAAAAATGTGTTACACTGAACCTGATATAAGAGACCATAGGAAGGAGCTTTGAACGTGCTGGTACAGGAGACCAGTTCCTGAATATAACATCAACAGCACAGACACTGAGACAGCTAACAGCCATCTATAATTTCAGCAGATCCTCCCACTTCTGCTGGCTGCCAGAGGAACCAGGAACTCGGCATTCCAAGTGTTTGCAGACAGGCAGGCAGGCAGGCAAAATACCCACACACAAACAAATGATAAAATTAAGCCATCAGGTAGGTTGGCCAGCTGCTTCGCCATCTGAGCCACCTCACCTGCTTCTGAAATTTTGAGTTGTTACAGCAGAACATCCATGTATCCTACCTTCTATATTGTCCTGGAAGACATCTTTGGTGAGGGTACTGTGTGACTGCAGGATGGTTCCTGACAGACCTGCATACCCATTCTGTGAGCCTTCAGTGGATCAGGAAACTTTGGGTAGAACCTACCAGATGCCCCTGAACACTTCTGCCAAATGTTACTGACCGGTGACTATCTCTTGTTAACAGTGACCTGAAAGGCAAAGCAGTTCTCACTGTGATTGCTTAGTCCCATTCCATCAATAGAGGAGGGAAGGGTTTTCCTGAGTTTACTGATAGTCCTTTAAAAATTATCTCCTGGGCTTGGTGTGGTGTCCATGCCTAATCCAAGCACTGAGGAGGCTGAGGCAGACAGAGCTTAGGCCAGCCTGGTGTACTTAGTGAATTCCAGGAATGCTGGCGCTACATAGAAAGAAGAAAAGAAAAAAAGGCTTGTGGGCTTCACATGGTGATGCCAGCTTTTTTTTTTTTTAAATTATTTATTATGTATACAAGTGTTCTGTCTACCTTCATGTCTGCAGGCAGGCCAGAAGAGGGCACCAGATCTAACTACAGATGGTATGAGCCACTATGTGGCTGCTGTGATTTGAACTCAGGAACTATGGAAGGGCAGCCAGTGCTCTTAACCTCTGAGCCATCTCTCCAGCCCTGATGCAGGCTTTTAATACCACTACCATGGTATTAAGGAGACAGCTATGTTATGAGTTCAACTCCTGATTGTTATACACAGTAAGTTCTAGGACAGACATGAATGCACAACTAAACAATGTGTTTATTTTATTTATTTATTTTTTTTTGAGAAAGAGTTTCTCTGTGTAAGCTGTCTTGCAACTCACTCTGTAGATCAGGCTGACCTCGAACTCACACAGATCTGCCTGTCTGTGCCATCTGAGCTCTAGGATTAAAAGCATGGGGTACCACTGCCCCAGCCTCATCAGTGTCTTAAACAAACAAGTAAACAAACTGAAAAAAAATCACACAGGGAGGGCAAGGGAGCACAGATGGTTCTTGGGATAAAAGTGCTTGCTACTGAGCCTAGCAACTTATTTGTGTCCCTACACCCCAGATATTAGAAGACAAAAGACACCCGCATTTGTCCTCTGACCTTCACATACAGGCCTATGAGGACCCCTCCTCCCAAACCCGCACTCATATCACTAATTAAATGATCAAGGAGTCCCAGAATACATATGCATTCGCAACAGCCATGATTCATATGTAAAGATATTCCCTATTCAGAGTTGGGTGTGGTACATGACTTTGACCTCTGCACTTGGGAGGCTAGGCAGGAACTCTGAGTTTAAAGTCTGTCTGATCTACAGAGTACCAGTTCCAGGACAGCTAAAGCTATACAAAGAAGTTGAATCTCAACATACTAAAATAGACAAAAGAAGGTCATAAGTCAAAGAATGGAATTTAAAGACAGTGTTTTGGCGACCTCTTCTGGCAAATCAGTCTTTATGCATTTTAACCGTGAAATACAGTGGTTCACAGAGGGTGGGACATGCTAGTGACCTTCTGTCCTTTTGTCAAATGTTCATTGGTCACTTGAAAAAAAAAAAAGACAACCTGAGGATGGTTCCTAGGTGTATAATAACCAGTGACAAAGCAACACTATTTCCACTTGCGTCCCTCCTGTCAATTGAAGTAAGAAGACCACAATAAAAACAAAGAAAGGGGTATAGGTGGGCAGCCATAGTTATGTCTGGAGGGAGCCCCAGGGTTACAGGACAGTGTTAGTTATTTTGGCATTCTTACCCTGCAAGGAACACATCCCAAACACGACAAGACCACAGAAGAGTTTTTATTGAGAGAGGATAGAGGGAAACGTGACTGGCCTGTGTGAAACACACACGTGGTTAAGGGAACAAGAAGAGGGTCATGCAAGATGGCGCCAGCTTTATAAAGGTTGGGCCGTGCATGCGTACAGGAACTTGTGTGGCTACTCCACACATGTGCATAGATTACATGGCCGCGCGCACACTTTATGCAACCATGTAAAGCCACAGAGTCCTAGCCACATGAGATGTTTGACCCGGAAATGGCTATTTTGAACTGGAAATAACTAGGCGGTCTGACAGGCAAGCCCAACTGTGTGGACATGTTGTGATTTCCTATCAGACAGTTCCTTTGTTTGTTTGCTTGCTTGTTTGCTTGTTATTATTTATTTATTTATTTATTTATTTATTTAATCAGATGGTGTGACCATGGAGGTCATTTTGTTTTGGTAAGTGGAGTCCAAGAAGTTACAGAAAGAAGGGCGTTAGACAGCAGCGTGGGGTGGAGGCTGGAAAGATAAACTCAGCAGTTGGAGGCACTTGATCTTCTTCTGGACACCGCCCACACCTCGCAAGCACTTGGGGCACCTACATATACAAACAGGAATAACACTCATAAACATAAATGAAGTGAGAGGGAGGGGGTGGGAAGGAGGAAGAGAAAGCACAGATGGTGTATATATTCAAGTTCTAACAAGTTACAAAAAGCGTTCCTCATGCTGAAAACCCTGGATTGATCTTTACTCAACTAGAGCCACAAAAGATCAGAATCAGGCAGCCAATCAGAATCATCTACACCAGACGTCATAGAAACGGCTTCACTTGCATGAAAAGAATTGCTTGCTGGGAAATCGTAGGCAAAGTTGCTCACTCTAACCAAAAGAGAACTTTTTGGCATGGATACTCAGAGAACAGAAAGCCTTGACAAAGATTTTTTTTTCTCTCTGAATGTCTTATTCCCCAGTTTTGAGTAATACAAGGCACAATTTAGGGTTTTGCTTTACAAATACTGTCTTAAAAAACAGATTTGACAGTACATTACAAACAGGAAGGTGTTGAAGAACAGAAATAGTGGGCTTTTTAACAAATGTGTTTTGTTTCCTTTAGAAGTAGCACACTGGGAGTTGGGGATTCAGCTCAGTGGTAGAGCATTTGCCTAGCAAGAGCAAAGCCCTGGCTTTGATCCTCAGATCCAGAAAAAAAGAAAAATAGCACACTGGGGAGCAGGAGACATGGCTCAGTGGTTAAGACCACTGACTGCCCTTCCATAGGGCATACTTGCAGATGGAAGGAAGGAAGGAAGGAAGGAAGGAAGGAAGGAAGGAAGGAAGGAAGGAAGGAAGGGAAGGAAGAGCACACCACCCAGCACCTGGCTACATTTCTAAATTCATTCACTTCTGTTCTTATCTTCCTGGTTGCTCAGGTTTCTGAGTTTGTCATGAATGTTCTCTTGGCATGATAAAGTTTGATCTTACACTCTGTGTGCAGAAGGGATACACAGCATATCTGCAATGGCAAGTTCATCTTGGTTTTCAATTACCAGAAAATCATATTTTGGAACAGGTTTTCTTTCATATGTATTTAGCATATTTATGGGGACCGAGATATTCCACTCCTTGATATCTGCCTACCTCTGCCATCCTCCTGGAGTTTGCAAGCTAATAGTGGGAACCACCATGGAAGGCAGTTTCTTCTTGGTGTCCTACAACCACAAACAATCGAGTTCCTATTAGCGCATTATAAAATATACCGTTTGTTTGTGGGATTCGGGATAATGACTAGATTTCTACCACACCTGACACGGCTTCTAGAATATGAACTTTTAGCTGTGTATTGGGAGAGGAGTGTCCCATTGCACTAGACAGAAGACACTGGTCTGGATTATCCAATGACATTCAGTAACCTGGTTCCCTAGCATTTTCATTGGTCTGAAAGACCTTTGGACTTTTGCCAGGTAGAGGGGTGATCATGCATCTCACCAAAGAACAAGCGTAACTTTCCGTTATTACTAAGGTTGGGTTTCTTTTTGAGAGAGAAAATGTGCTTGCAGATCAAGAACTATGAGAGAAGACACTACTCAGGTGCACTAGATTCTCACTTCCACAAGGTGGCACTCTAACATCTAGTATTCACATCTTCATTTATGCAGACAAGCACATGACTACCTTTGGCCACAAGAGGGCACAACAACACCCTTCTGTTTCCTTGTATATAGTGATCATATACTTCCTCTCCACCAACCAATAGCCTAGGAACCTGTTGGAAAACGAAGTAATACTGGTCTAGAAGAAAAATAAGAAAGAAACATTGAAAAATGACTCCTTATGAAATTGTGATGTACTCATATATCAATTCCTTGGTCAGTCATGATCAGAGAAGTTTTCTCCTGCAGCAGATAGGAACAAATACAAAGTCCCACAGACAGTGCACAGAGTGAGAGCATGTGGAACTCTTAGCCCTAAAAATAGGATGTCTCCATGAAATCCATGCCCTCAGACTTTGGAATACCATGGAAGAGGAGTTGAAAAATAGTTTATGAACCTGAGGGAATAATGGACACCAAGGAAATAAGGCCTTCTAAATAAACACGAGTAAAGCTTTTATGGACTCTTAGAGATGGAAGCAGCACAGACAGGGCCTGCACGGGTCTGCACTAGATCCTCCAAGTACATATTATGGGTTCCAGATTAGTGTTCTTATGGGTAAATAAAATAGAGTTTAGGGATGATGATACTTCATTTCCAGAGATAAAAGTATTGATCACCCTGATTTAATGAATAAATCAAGACATAAAATATTTAATAGCTTAATTTCTCTACAAGCCCCTTGAACATGAGACCATGGGAAGCAGGATAATCAGTGGGAGGACTGTCTTCTGAGGCTTCCACTCACATGTTCCACAAGAAGTCTCATTCTCTGGGCAATGAAAGCAGCACTCAGCCTTTCCTTCCCTCCTGAGGAGATATTCTGAAACCAGGACTGCAGGACACACTGCACACACTTAAGGGTCTGAAGATAATAACATATGTATTTGCAAGAAAGTTGTTCAACACTTTTTTCAATACTATTCTATTTAGCGCGTTTGCCACTGATAATTTTCTACATTTATGTTTGTATCAAATGGTCATTTTCCATTGAACACACTAGCAAATTACATACATAAATATTTCTAAAAATAATGATAACACCTTGCTTGCTAAATAGAAAAATATTAGGAACAATTGGAGATATTTAAAAAATTTAAAAGCAACATATTTCACTTTACGAGGCCCCATGAGAAACACACTGCATCACAAGATTTTGGTTGTATATGTCTATGTAAATAATTACTCTTGGGTACAACTGTCCTGGATATTCCCTGTGGGTCTCTCTAGCACGTCTTCAGGTAAATACAGCTGTGCAAACTGCAGAAAATATGGAGAAATTGTTTTTAAAGATTTATTTATTATGTATACAGTGTTTTGTTTGCATGTATCCCTGCAGGCCAGAAGAGGGCGCCAGATCTCATTACAGATGGTTGTGAGCCACCATATGGGTGCTGGGAATTGAACTCAGGACCTCCGGAAAAACAGCCAGTGTTCTTAACCCCTGAGCCATCTCTCCAGCCCTCAGCAAAGGGTTTTGTGTAAAATTAAAATATGGAAAACCTGATATTCTGCATCTATATTTTATTTATGATCTCTATTCAGAGGATATTCAATGGGGTTAGTGAACTGTATGTCCTTCAGAATTTGCTGCACCTGAAAGAGAAACATCATTTATGAATAGGAATGCACAATTAACAAAAGAGAATTGATATGAGAAATGACCATTTTTATTATCTCCCTAAAATTGAAATTGGTTGATGGTAAAAAAAAAAAAAAAAATGCAGCTACACTAATGGAAGCAGATGCCGAGATCCACAGCCAAGCACCAGGCAGAGCTCCAGGAGTCCAGATGGAGAGAGGAAAGAGGGATTCTATGAGCAAGGAGGGTCAAGATCATGATGGGGAAACATACAGAGACAACCAAATCAAGCTAGTGGGAACTCCAACAGCTATGGAGCCTCCAAGGGACTGGACTAGGCCCAGACAGTTGTGTAGCTTGGTCTGCTTAAGGGGTCTCCTGTCAGTAGGATCAGGATCCAGCCCTGGTGCATGAGCTGGCTTTTTGGAGAGCACTGCCTATGGTGGAACACCTAATGCAGCCTTAATGCAAGGGGAGGGGCTTGGACCTGCCTCTACTGAATGTATTAGGCTTTGCTGACTTCCCAGGGAGTCCCTACCATTTTGGAGGAGGTGATGTGGTTGGGTTGAGGGGGAAAGATGGGAGGGGGCGAGAGGAGGGAAGAGAGGGGGATCTGTGGTTGGAATGTATGTAAAATGAATTAAAAATTTATTAATAAAGAAAAATGGAGTTATAGGTATTTTATTTTAAAAAACCTGTTTTTCATGGGAGAGACTCACAAATTAGTATTTACTAAATACAATCATAAATGTATGTTTGTGAGACACTCTCAAAACCTGCTTCTGTGTATTCTAGTTCATTAACTATAAATGTGAGGCTATAAGACTAATGTAATTTGAAGAATTACTCAGAGCATATTTGTAAACTACTTGCAATGCAGACAAGGCTTTGATGGGCTTCTAAGCATAATTACAGCATTTCAGGAGGAAATTATTTCCAAACATTTTAAGGGATTGGGCATGGCATTGAGTTCTCCTAGCCAAAAAAAAAAAAAAATCATTTTTATCAATTCACAAACTTTGTGTCTAGCCAACTATTTTTTGTGGATAGTGGTGAAAAGATGTAGTACTCCTGTACTGGAGAACATTTTGTACTTTTTCCTATTGAACACTCTACAGTCATTCAAGGCTATAAAGGATGAAAGTAAGGAGCAGCTGTTGCAGGACACTTTACCTTCCACAACCAGTTGTTGTGTTCCACAATTTGTTGTCTTTGCTTCATTTGCCCTGCTGGGGTATCAAATTACTGGAGAAGCATCTCATGGAGGGAGTGGCCACAGCACTTTTCAACAGTGTACATATTGTTACTCGCATCACTCATGTCCATATAAAAAATTTGACCACTTAAACATTCCAATGAGTTGTTGGATGTACAGTTTCTCAGTGTGTTATAGGAAGAATTAGAGACTAAGCTATTAAAATTCAGCCATCCCAGTGTTCCAAAGGACATATGTTATGGGTATTAGCAAGGCTCCATAGTATGAGTAAAAGTTTTAAATCTACAAATTTTACTATGATTGTGTGAAAATGAGAAAGTCCCACAGACAGGGTCAGAGATGACATTTCTATTATTTGTACTAACATCAAATTGTGAGTCAGTACCCAGATATTCTGTGTGTCTACATTTTTCAAAATTAGAAAGTTCAGAGCTAGAAGAGAATTAATGTCACCATATATGATAAAAACTTTTGCTGATGTCATAACCAGATAATGATACATTTCTTGTATAACCATATAAATGTGTATCTTAGAATCACATTCACAAAGGCTAAAGAAGCTCTGTTAATTTGCATCTTTTCTTATTTCTAGTAGGAATCTAATACTTTCTTCATCATCAGTTGTGACCAGATCCAGCTGAAATAATCCATCAAAATGATCATGGCAAGAGTATAAGATATTTTTATTTGAGGGAGAGTTGATGCAGATAAGGAAACAGGTCATGGCCCATTGGTAAGCTGACGGGTATAGAACACAACTACCATATAAGGAAGATGATAAGCATTAAGCTGGTTCTAAGATCTAAGTTTGGTTAAGCAACAGTCTGAAAAGTATTAATGGAAAATATCTTACCTGGTTTATAAAATAATCTATCACATTCCATCAACTCCTAGAAAATATAGAAAAATTGCAATCTATAAAAATGATCTGCTGGGCAGTGGTGGCGCACGCCTTTAATCCCAGCACTCGGGAGGCACAGCCAGGCAGATCTCTATGAGTTCGAGGCCAGCCTGGTCTCCAAAGTGAGTTCCAGGAAAGGCGCAAAGCTACACAGAGAAACCCTGTCTCAAAAAACCAAAAAAAAAAGAACAATCTGATATTTTTTCATTCCTCATATTTCATAAAGTGAATGGTGATGTCTCATAAAATCCCCGAGTATTCACTTTTGACTCATGTGGGACAAATGTGCATAATCAAATATTCTCCTTTCACTAACTCTGAACATCTGAGACTGACAGCAATGGAGAGAGGGTTTCAATTTCCCATCACACACAACTTGACTGTGGGATTTGATGCTGGTAGGCAAATGGTGCAATTCTGGAAGAGATTGGTACACTGTTCCTATAAATATTATTTGGAATCTCCTGCCTTCATATATCTAATTGGTGTGCTTGTGAATTCTTTGACAGAGTCATTAGACCAAAAAAAAAAAAATTGCCTACCTGTAGAGATTGTTAGTATAGTGGTAGAAAGGGGGCCACCAATATGCTATAATGTAAAAATATCTTACATTTAAAGTAAATTTGCAATGAATCAAATTATAATTCATAAAATTACTTCATGGCAACAATTTTGAATGTCTGTATGGTATAAATACAAAAACCCATTAGTTATTAGAGTCAGTGTTTGGGGGTCTGAATAAAGAATGTACATGTCACAACAACTCAGTACTTAACACTGGTGTTTTGTTTGTGTGGATAGGAAAGGGAAACCTTATGAGATTTGTAGTCTGCCATTCATGTCCCTGACATGATGCTGTTTGATGTGATGTGACATAACCAAGGTCCCAGTGGCCAGAGGCCAAATTGGTAGACTACTCATACACTTTCAAAGTTCAAAACAGTGAGCAACAGAAAATAATCTAGTACATTTAGATCTAGTGCACTAGGGCTTGGGGATATATATCATAATTTAGATATGAATCAGTAGTAATATTCTATTGTAGAAATTTGTGTAGTCATAGCATCTCTGTTTATTCCTGAAACTATTTTTGAATTGAAATTATATCTTGATAAAAAGAGGTGGGGGGAGCTGTTGAGATAGCTCAGAGGTTAAGAGCACTGGCTGTTCTTCCAGAGGTCCTGAGTTCAATTCTCAGCAACCACATGGTGGATCATAAACATCTATAATGAGATCTGGTGCCCTCTTCTGGCGTGCTTATCATAGTTATACACAAGTTTCAATGGTTACGAAACCCGGTATCTCACATAGCTGCATATATAACAGGTGAGGGGACCATCTTATGCAACGATTTGCATACAGGACTTAAGTGAAATCATTTTCTGTGAACCATTGTTTGACATGTCTCTTCTGCTTTTGGAAAACAGTAATGGAACAAGAGAAAAATTTGCCTTTGTGTTTCTAATTCTCTCTTCTCAGTTGCTTTCCTATAGAAAACTGATAAAAATATTTCACAGGGTGTAGTGCTGCTGAGGTCATTGACTAACATGGGCCTGACATAAGCTTCAGCCTTGGCGGGTGTGGGTGCAGCCTGTTACATTTCCAACGTGTAGATCTCATAAGTTTTGAACAGTCAGTCACTCAGTAAATACACAGCATTTTACTTGATCTCTGTTGATCATATTAACTGACCTTAGCCCTAGCCTCCTAGGCATAGAACAGAGTTAAAGCTGGAAACATCTGTTGCATTAAACACCGAACAAGCAAACACATATATAGAATTTCAACTTTCAGAATGCAAACATAACCTTTGTCTATGTAGATATCAAACATAGTCCATGACAGTTGTGACTGCATATCCAATGTAGATCAGTGAGACCGCTGCCATTAGCTACATGGATTTTATGACTAAAGTGAGAGTGAGCCACTCTTCTGGAGTAACAGGCCCTGATAAAATAGAGAAGAATCCTGTGGGAAAATAATTTTCTCTGGCAATGGTTCTACTATAAACATGACGGATGAATCATTCTTATTGATGAACTCAGAAATATTTTAAAAATTTTGTTTATATCCAGTAAATAACTGCCCATTTGGAGCCAAATGTTTCTCATTGAGTAGGTAAATCACAAAAAAAGGGGCACAATGAATTTCTTGTTTTTCCTGATGATGATTTTCTACATTGTAGAATTAGTATAGAAACATTTCATACAGTGGAAAATTTATCCAAGAAAGGTTAAAAGAGGCTGGAAAGATGGCTCAGTGCCTAAGAGCAGAGACTGCTCTTCCAGATGACCCAAATTTGGTTCCCAGCACCCACATCAGTTGGCTCACAAATACTTGAAACTCTAATTCTAGGAAATCTGATGCCTTTTCTGGCTTCTATGGACAACTGTATTCAAATGCAGATTCTCATACACATGCACAGATGTATGCATATAATTAATAGATGAAAAAAATCTTTGTTTTTTATTTTATTATTTTGCCTTTTTTTTCAGAGCTGAGGACCGAACCCAGGGCCTTGCACTTGGTAGGCAAGTGCTCTACCACTGAGCTAAATCCCCAACCACTTTTTTTATTTTAAAAAAGGATACTAGCCCCATGTTTTAGTTTATTTCAGGTGAGACTCTGATTTAGAATAGTCTTTCATTACAGACTCTGTCGACTTAAAAACATAAAAAATATTTTATTTTATTATTATCCTATAGAAGACTGTTTTCTAATGACCAGCAGAGAGGGAGTATATTTGGAAGGGAGGAGAGATAGGAAGGAGTTGAGAGTAGTAGAGGAAGGGAAAAACATAAACAGAATATATTATGTGAGGAAAACCTATTTGAATAAAAGAGAAATTAGAAAAACATTTATTAGAATGACATAAAATACTACAAAACTGGGAACACTGGAATCCAAACACAGTAACATGGGTCACAGTGTTACTTCTCTGTTTAAAAATAAACAGAACTCTTATTTGAAAAACAACTGTTCCAGTTTTTAAAAAGCAAGTGATTCTAAAAGTATTTAGAACCCTTTCCATAAGTACAATAGCATGCCCTTATTGGTGGCAGCATGAAAACGAGCAACTTCTAGTGTATAGAGTATATGATCATACTGTTATTCACAGTTACTTCAACATTAATATCTGTGTAAAGGCTACTAGAGTGAAATAAGTTATAAAATGCAGAAAGAGGCTGAAACTAATAAAATGCTTCAATCAAGTACACTGTTCAATATTTACAGCCATCATTAAAATCAAGGAATGAAAATGTAGTCACACAGCTTTGAAAGGGAGGAATTATTATTAGAAATCCCATTAATCTATTCAGTATAGCTACCTATATAGTATGTTTGTAGACACATATATGCATATATGTTCTGATTTAAATTGTCAGTTTTCATACACACATATTTAGATAATTTACTATGCTACATTGCTCAAGAAAGACTCCCATAAATATAATACACTTCCTGAGTAATGACTTAACATCCACTGACATCCACTGAAGCAAAAGGGACAAGTAGAAAAGAAAACAGTAGTTTTCCCTCAAAATGTGAAAAAGTTGGGAAGTTATGTGGAAAAGTAGTTCCAATTCAATTACATTATAGAATAAAAAAGTGTATTAGGATTCTTGGAAAGTCATTCTGGCAATAATCATTGTTAAAATTTTGGGAAATGGGTGATGAAGAACGGCAGATATGTTTGGAAACATCAAAACATCACTAAAAATAATAGACTATGTAGATGGATGACATGTGACCACTCTTCTGAAATTTAAACAACTAGATGGAGTGAACGGAAAACCTCCTCATAACTCCAACAGCCATTTTGAGAGACTCACAGAAATTTTCTTACCATGTACTTCAGAACACCCCTCCCCTAACAGTGTAGTCTCCTTTTTTTAGGCAATGGCATTTAGCATTATTAACATGAGTAGCTTTTCATAAAGCTAAATTTGAAGTAAAACTGACCACTGTGATGTCACAGTTCTGAGGCTCATGACATAACTCATGACATGTGCCTTCTCTCATCTGTTTTTATAATATTTATTTATTATGTATCAAGTGTTCTGATTTTTATATACATAAAGTGTATAAAGATTTTCAAAAAAAATATAGTATTTTAATAGTCTTTGAAAAGGTTTTTTGATAACATAAGAAGCAATGACAACTGTTCACGCTATCACATTACTACTGTGATCCTTCCTTGTGTCACACAATTGGATGTTTTGGTCAGTTTTTTTTTAAGTGACTGCATCTGGTGGGAACTATTCAAAAGGCACAGAGGTGATAAAAGATGTATGCAGCTATCAAGCATATACAGGAACCATAGTCCCCTAAATCAGCTCTCTCACTCACCATATGCAAAGTTGAAAAGGATAGAGTAACATTAAGCCTATCCTACTGAACAATCGCTGCATTTTGGGGCAGTTTTGAATTTAGAAGGAGGAATCACTTTATGAATGTGAAGTTTTCTAAGAAGCATCACAGGCCAAGTTCTTGTTGATTATAAACACCTTAGTATGCACAGTAGGGAGGCATTTGTGTCCTCTGGGGCCATGGGTTCTTGATGCAACATCAGTCACTGACTCAGTCATTGTCACCCAGGAGAAAAGCTGTGAGATTTCTAATCAGGTATCAGGAGAAGCCTCGTTTGACACCTCTGGGCTTGCTGTGTGGGAACAATAGCGTTGAGACTGCCTAGGGCTGCTCCTGTCCATGTTTAGCTCCCAAAGGATGATGACTATCAACCATAAGGGAGGAACGGACTATGGCAAAAGAAGGCAAGTGCTACATCTGTAACCCCGGATCCATGCCATTTGTCTCTTCCCAGCACGATCACAAAGAAATGGAACTTGTCCTTTCAGTCATTGACTTCACATTGATATTCTATAACACAGTTGTTAAACTAGACTTTTCTGTAGAGTAATATCCTTATGACCAAACCAAAATGCTGACATTCTAGTCCAGGAAAGGAGTAAGCATGAGCAGACAACATTCATTTTCCCACATTGGACAATAGTTCCCTTCCATTTCTGGTGAGAAAATAAGGTTGATCTTTAAATACTTCAAGTGAGAACAGCAAATGAGGCCCCCATTAAATTCCTGGGGATAGGATTGACATGCTTCATAGAGCAGGAGCTGAGGCACATGGGGACCCATTCAGCTGTGAAAGCATACATGTGTTATTTGTACCAGTAATGTACAAGTTAGGGCCCCTGTGTCAGAATAAAATGCCCATGCTTTCCTACCTCTGTAGCCACTGTGACAATCTCTAAGCCTTTGGGAAATCATGTTTCTGTAGAGCCATTGTTTTCCAGATCTCATGCTATCTATGATTTGAGGTGTTCCTATTTTTCCACACACAGACACACACACACACACACACACACACACACACACACACACACACACACACACACACACACAAAACAAAAAACAAAAAAAAACATACATTTGTATCTTTTTGACTACTGCTTCAGCAATGACAGGAAGAAAGTCACACTGACACAGAGGTCCCCTAAACAGCTCAGCCATCTGTACCACTAGTTTCAGCTTAATATCAGCTAAAGGCACTGAAATCCTCTACATAAAGAAGGCTCTAAATTCAATGATGGAGTTTGTGACTCTCATCTGAGATCAGAACCTGATCTGCAGTTGACCACTGTAGAATTAACAGCAACAATGTAAGAATATAATTAGAGAGCATGGGAGTTTCCTTCTGATAACAGAAGATGAACACTTCCATATTCTTTCATTTTCTTCACTCTAATAAGAAGGGGTTATCAAAAAAGATCAAGTGTTTTGAATGGATATAAGGGGTACACAAGAGTGTTGAATGAACCCTGAAAGAATTGTCTCATATTCAAAGATTTGTTCCGCCCCCCGCTCACACACACACACACACACACACACACACATACACTATCTCACAGTGTGTATGTGTGTGTGTGTGTGCTTGCATGTAGCATGGGTTTGTGTGCACATGCAGCTGTGTATTCTGGTACCTTCAGATGTCATTCCTCTGGAGCCATCTACACCCTCTCCCTGTAGTTTTCTCTTTTAGATAGAGGCTCTCATTGGCCAGGGGCTCACTGATCCTGCTGGACTGGCTGGTGGGTGAGCACCAGGGATATGCTAGTCAACACCCACCTCCCCAGCTCTGGGTGACAAGTGTGTGACAGCATGACAAGTTTCCTATTTTGTTTTTCTGGAGCTTTTGTTTCTTTAGACTCTAGGTATCAAACATGTGTTTTTATGCAGCAAAGATCTCACACATTTTCAAGAACAATAGGTGTGATCTGCCTCTAATCCTGTCAGCATGAGTCAGAACATCTCCAGGGTCTGAAGTGACAGCTGGCACCCCCAGACAAGAAACCTGAGAAGCATCAGCTCCCAAAGGATTTTACGGAAAAATATTCAAGAAAAATGGAGTTTCCAGGAAACTCATATCTGTCCCATGCATGATTGACAAAGTCACACTGAAACCACCCAGAGAATCATCACTATTACAAGAGAAGAACGCATGTAGGCCGCACCACTCCAGAAGTATTCTGCACCTTCCTGAAGTCCACTGGTCCTTGCTAGTGAGACTGTCCCTGTGGGCTTTTGCCTCATCTGAAGACACATTGGACAAACACCCATACACTGCTCCAAAACTAGGCCAAATGGCTCCCAACAGCACACACAAAATTTATGTTCTTTTTCTGATGCTTAAGAATGTATTCATTTTATTATTTTATGTTTGTCTTGTGTCTATGGAGGTCAGAAGGTGATGGAACTACAGTTACTGTTCAAGTCCAAGAGAAGTCCCGAAGAAAGACCAATAGTCATATATGTAATTTAGCAAGAGCTTTTATTTCCAACATGATGGGGTGGCAAATAGCGACACAAAACGGGGTGGGGGTGGGGGTTGGGGGTCTCAAGCTCCTTTGGAAAAGAGTTAGGGGAATTCAAGAGAGAAGGGATTAATCTGGTGATGATTAGTGGAGGAAAGATTAGTCTGGGAGTTGATTGGTGGGAGGCAGTAGTGGTTAGGGGCCAATAGGTGGGGGGGTGGGGGTCTAGTGTCTAGGGGATTGTTGAAAAGAGGGTAGAGAAAGCTGTCTTTAGCTAGCAGAAGTCTGGGGAATATCTGCTCAGCCAGCAGAAGGAGCTTGGGGACCTGCTGAGCCAGCAGAAGGGCCTTGGGGGCCTACTGAGCTGGCAGGAGGTTGGGGGGCACCTGTTGATTGGTTGCTCCTAAGATGTGGTTTTCCTGAGAATTGCTTGCTCAGCTCCAGCCTGTTCTAGTGAACAGAAACTAAGGTCTGGTCCATGCCAGGGCTGCTAGGGGAACATGTAAGGGCCCTGGCTGGGCCCTCTAGTTCTTTCAGTTTCAGATGGTTGTGAGCTGCTCTATGGGTTCTGGAGGCCAGTGATCACCTGCTGGGGTTGGGCACATGGCTCCAGCAGCTTAAGCAATCAAACTTCTCCACCTACACTTGTGTTCATAAGCACCTGATGTCCTCCAAACAAGTACTTTCAAGTGTGACATTGGCACCTAGCTGAAAACTGTTTCTGAGAGTTTCTCCTACTCTATTTGCAGGTCCTTCTCTGTGTTCTGGGTGCTGGATTCATTTCTTTAAATATTCATGTCTTCTCACATATGACTTCAAAGTTGTGTCTCTTCTGTGTGTCCTACCACCATTTGGAAGATTTCCAGTATGGTTCAAATTTCTTCATAGCATGTCTTTTCAAAGTTGAAAACGGTTTTATCTCTAGACTTGTTTAGAATGTTTAAGGTTTCAGCTAAGAGCTGGAGAGATAGCTTAGCTGTTAAGAGCATGTACTATTCTTGGAGAAGACTCAAGTTCAGTTTCTAGCACTCAAGTTAGGAGGCTCACAACTGCTTGTAACTTCAGCACCAGGGCATCTGGCACCTTCTTCTGCCTCTAAGGGTATTGCAATCATACATGTACACACACACACACACACACACACACACACACATACATGCACACGCACACACACACACACACTTAAAAAATAAATGTGTATGTACACATGTATGTTTATGTATACAGTGATCACCTGCACACCAGGAGAGGGCACAAGATCTCATGATAGATGGTTGTGAGCCACCATGTGGTTGCTGAAATTGAACTCAGGATCTCTGGAAGAATAACCAGTGCTCTTAACCTCTGAGCCATGTCTCTAGCCCTAAAATAAATCTTAACATTAAGCTGATAGTCATGTGTGGTGGTTCATGCCTTTAACCCTAGCACTCAGGAGGCAGAGGCAATCAGATATCTGTGAGTTCAAGGTCAGCCTGGTCTACACAGTGAGCCAGAGGTACATAGTGAAAGACTCATCTCAAAAACAAACAAAAAAATATTAAGCTGAGTTGTAAGTATGAATGTATTGGTGATTGTTTACCCTTTGATAATATTTTTTTTCAAGACAGGGTTTCTCTGTAGTTTTGGAGCCTGTCCTGGACCATCTCTGTAGACCAGGCTGGCCTCAAACTCACAGAGATCCACTTGCCTCTGCCTCCCACGTGCTGGGATTACAGGTACAGGCATGTGCCACCACTGCCTGGCAATAATTTGTTTTTTAACAAAACATATTTATTGTTTGTGTGTGAGAAATTGAATTTCTCCCTCCACTTTGGGGCTTCTAGTCTTGGTGACAAGAACAAGCTTCATTAGTCACTGAGCCATCTAACTTTCTTCACATGTTTAACTTAATTGCATTATGAACAGGTATACAGTTTCTATAACTTCTACTCTGGAAAATACACTGAAATTTTCTTTTGCTGTGTTTATAGTTGGTTACCATGTATATTCTTAAAGTGACCAAGAGGAATGTGTCCCTTATTTGTTCAGTGTAGGGTTCTATAGTTTTGTTTTGAGAGAGGGTCTCACTGTGTAGCTATAGCTGTTCTAGAACTCATAGCTACAGCTACTATGTAGATCAGGCTGTTCTGGAACTCACAGAAATCTAAGTGATTCTGCCTCCCAAGTGTTGGAATTAAAGGCTGGAGTTCTATATTTCTATGACTTAAACTTATGCCAGTTATCTTTGTAGCAGTGGCCCACAGAGATTTTCCCTACTGAAGGATGCATTCTGCAATCTGTGCTGGCCAACACAGGCATATGTGTGATGTTGAGTGCTGTGGATACTTGCTAGTGAACTGAGAAAGTGAGTTCTTTTTTGTTGTTGTTGTTTTGTTGTTAGCTTAAACTAAAAATTAAAATAGTCACACATGGCTACTAACAGTCTGGCTGGATAGTTCAAATCTAATTTTTTTTTTCTGAGACAGAGTTTCTCTGTGTAGCTTTGTGCCTTTCCTGGGACTCACTTGGGAGCCCAGGCTGGCCTCGAACTCACAGAGATCCACCTGGCTCTGCCTCCTGAGTTTCTGGGATTAAAGGTGTGTGTGCCACCACTGCCCTGCCAAATCTAATTCTTTTTGCTCTAGATTCTAGCAACTTGATCTCTGAGTTTCTGAGAAAGACATCTCCAAGTCCATCCATATTTTGGAGTTACTTAATTTTATGCTTCTACTAGTTTCTATACTACAAAGCTGCATTAAGTGAAAAAGGGTAATGTTCATCAGAGTTTGGGTGGTGATGGGAAAAATATGGCTTGCTGTGGTACAGTGGAATCTGTTGGGAGGACAGCAGTTCAAAAACTAGAGAGCTGAGGCCAGAATGCCAGCACTGCTACTCACTATCACTGCTGTGTCCCCTTCTGAGTGGCAGAAAAGAGAGGATGTCTGGCCCAACCCTGGGACAGTGGCATATGGATGCAGGAAAAGAGGCTGGCATTTGAGTGGACCTCCTGAATCAGACTGCTGGGCCATCACATACAGAAGGCTAGACTCTTTGCAAGGACCAGCACCTCATCCAAAGTGCCACAGTCTGTCAGGGTGTAGTGAAGTAGTATTTCCAGGGCTTGGTTTCAAAATAAGGCCCTGGCATGCCACCATTACCCTGTCCTCATCCTTCCCTACAGAATGAACATATGGGTAATACAGGAGCCAAGCTAAAGCTTAGTTAAACTGCTGTGACTCCACTTGGATGCATTGCCGCACAGGTCCCACAGGACCACAACAATGGCCTTTTGGTCTCCTGCTAGCTGCAGCCATAGCAAAGGCAAGAACAGTTCTCTTTCTTGTCCCTAGGTTTCAACCACAAAGTTCTGTATTTAATTGATAATGGATGGATTCTGGAGCAGGTGTGTGTATGTGTGTGTGTGTGTGTGTGTGTGTGTGTGTGTGTGTGTGTGTTATTAACAACCCACTTTTGCCACATACTGATTGTAGGTGCTGGAAGCATCAGTGAGAACAAACAGGAACCTCTTCAGAGAAGGTAATGTTCTAGGTGTGAGGTATGATATTCTTGAGCGGACCAAACTTGGTTAGCAGCTACGATGTCTCAGAGGTTAAGAGCACCTGCTAATCTTGCGGAGAGCTGAGGTTCCATTCTCAACACCACAACATGGTTGCTCACAGCTGCCTGTAACTCCAGCTGCAGGATGCCTGATGCCTGATGCCCTTTTCTATCCTCCTTAGGCACTACAGATATTTGAACATATGTGTTTTAGGGGAATGTCAAGAGTAGACACAAAAAGGAAGGAAAGTAGGGACTCAGGTATGTGTCTGCATACCTCATTCACAGTGACATTTCACTGCAGCTAAGAGGTGGGTCCACTAAAGAGTGAGAGGAGAAGCTGGGGTTGTACAGGCAATGGTGGTAACTAAGCTTGAAGAAGTAAAGCAAAGCTGACACGTGATAATGTATGAGCATCATACCGAGAAAAATAAGCCAGTCTATGACAGTGTGGTGACCCACAATTCTTAAGTCTCCAGAACCAAGACATAGAGACAGAGCAACATGGTAGGCACCAGGAGTTCCTGGGGAGGGTTAGTGCTGGATTTCCAAAAGCTTTTGTTGGGGAAGATGGGAATGTTTGGGAAATTTGTATTATTTCAGATGGGAGCTCATGTAGCCTTGCATGGCCTTGGAATTCCTGATCCTCCTGTCTCTATCTTCTGAGTGCAAGGTGTGCATACCATACCTGTCTGGGAAGTTCTGGATACAGCTGGTAGGGACAGCTTTGGGCACTGTAAATGAGCTTCACATCACTTTACCACACTCACAATGACTCCCATGGGAAGAATCTTCCCTGAATGCTAACAAAGAGTAATAATCTATGGGATGGGAATTTGCCATCAATCTCTCCAATGTTCCATAATGTGGTTAAATAACTTCAACAGTAGAAAGATTAATGTTTGAAATTAATTAATGCTTAGAATGTTTATAGAATGGGAGACAAGTTTGCAAGATACGTAAAGATCCAGAATACAAAACTATAATGAGAATGATAGGGCCAGATCTGGTGGTAATGCCTTTAAACCAGAAGGCAGAGACAGGCAAATCTCTGCACGTTTGAGGCCAACCTGGTTTACACAGTGAGTTCCAGACTAACCAAGGCTACACAGTCTGACTGATCGCTAAGAAAACAACTCATCCACCTTCAAAACAAGAACAGGAAGGAGGGTGCTCAGAAGTCAACCCACAGACAGACAAGTGCAGTCAGGAAGCAGTCCAATAGGTATAAAAGCTCAGTGGCATCTGTGAGACCCCCACCCCCACAACCTTAGCACCACTGCCTGAGAGTTCACTGATGGGCCACATAGAAACTGAAACCCCTGCATGATTAACTAACCATCCCTGGAAATGACCAGAATCCCAATACAATCTTCCAAGGGTGCTATGTAGCTGAGGACTGCCCTGAACTCCTGAGTGCTGGTTTGGGCCTTGAGCACAGGAGCTACTAACTTCAAAGCTCCAGGAGCCTGGAGGAGCTGCTGTCAACATTCCCCCTGACTTTGTAGAAAATGAAGTTTCTTGGTTTCTCTGTGTAACAACCCAGCTGTCCTGGAACTTGCTTTGTAGACCAGGCAAGCTGGCCTCAAACTCATAGAGATCCCCCTGCCTCTGCCTCCTGAGTGCTGGACTAAAGGTGCATGCCACAATGCTTGGCAGGAATTTAGTCTTCTACAAGGAGATTTATCAGAGTTAGAGATGGCTCAACAGTGAAAAGCACATGCTGCTCTTACCTAAGACCTGAGTTCTGTTCCTAGTACAAACATCTGGCAGCACAGCTGCTGCAATTCTGGCTCCAAAGGATCCACTACTGTGGCTGGATTCCTGCTGAGCACCTGGCCTGGTGCCAGAGAGTAGCACCTAGCCCTAATCCTTCTTTTGTTTAACCCCACCTTTGTTTCTCTTATCCCCCTATGTGAACCTTGTCTGAGAGTCAAGGATCAGAGAGTCTCCAAAGGATCAAGACCTAGACAACACTTGGTTCAGGAAACCAGGAAAACCATGGTACCTGAG
Source organism: Onychomys torridus (assembly GCF_903995425.1). Taxonomy (NCBI): domain Eukaryota; kingdom Metazoa; phylum Chordata; class Mammalia; order Rodentia; family Cricetidae; genus Onychomys; species Onychomys torridus. Next base: position 25,578 of record NC_050461.1, on the reverse strand, counting down.
AAATCAAATAAAATGCACTTGGCATTTTATGGCTAGGAGCTCCTTTCAGGTTGCTTTGAAGGTTTGGAAATTAACTGGCTAAATTGTAATTAGAGAGAAATAACAATGCCCTAGGCAAAGGGAAGATGCTTCAGTACCTCAACGCTGAATTCCCTGCAGCCACCAAGAGCTAAATTCATTTTTAAAGTGCCTCTTAGCATTCTTTCCACTGAGCCCCTTGTACCCACACACCTGACCACCTCTGTACTGTGGCAGCACCTACAGTTTTGCCTGACCATTGAGACACTGTTAGGATCATGAGATCGTTCAGCAAGTAAAGCCTTATGACCTGAGTTCAGTACACAGGACCTAATGTAAGGAGAGACCGATCCCAGTAAGTTGTCCTTTGACCTCCATGGGTAAACTGGACACAATTTATATATATATTTTTTTTCTGTCTTCCACAGGCAAAATTTTTGCCCCTTCTCATCTGTGCACAGATATCAGCTAGGTGCTGGAACTTTCCTCCCAGCCAAGTAAAGAAGCAGATTTGATAAACCAGGAAGTCTTAGAAGAGGCCCCAGGCATCCCCACCTGCAGCCAGTGGTACTTTAGTCCAGATGCCATCAGGGACCACAGCCCCCTCCCAAGATAGGACTAATCACAATTCAGGCCTGACCCCTGAGTGTCTCCAGGAAGCCTGTCCTGCCACATTGTAAGCACTTCCCATCTGCCTTTCCAGTCCATTTATTTTTCCTCTGATCCTTGTTCATGCAGACTGAAGGTAGTTTGGATGAGGCAGTATTATGAATAATACTTGCACTTTCTTTTTCCACACTTTCCACTTGGGAAACTCTGAGCATTGAGATTGAAGTAGCCAGTGACCATCTGTCCTTTTCCCTACAATCACTTCTCCTTTGTGCCTCAGACATAACAGCCTAACAGCCTCCTGATTGTTTACAAAAGGCAGATGTTTCAGGATCTCAGAAAACAAAAAGGGTTAGGGGGTCCTGTCCATCAGCTCCCAGATCCCCCAAGGAGTGCTTGTTTGCTTGATTAATATACCCAATATAGTGACTATCCCAAGTGTCTACCTTTATTGTCTTTACAAAATCACTCTCAAGATACAAAGCTCAACTGAAAGCCCACATCAGTATGTGCCTGTGGCTTCAAGCTCTCTGGGGAATCTTGCCTCTGGTTGGCAGGACAGCCGTGTGCAGCCCTGAAGTGTCAGTGAGGGGTGCAGAGGTCACAGGGACACAAACCAAAGGCATTGTCATGGTCCACACATGTGGCAGGAGAGGTCCTTGCGTGGAGAGACCAGGAGGATGTGGACAGTGACTGAACATCCCTGGGATTCACATAGTGAAATGTGAAGGTGTCATCAGAGAAATTCTGAAGACACTATGTTATACAGGGCCAGCAAGTCTGCTCAGTGGGTTTTGGTGTTGGCTGCCTTACCTGATGACCTGAGTTTCATCCCTGGAACCCACATGCACATGGTGGAAGAAGAGAACTGACTCCTGCAAGTTGTTCCCAAATCTTCATACTTTGGCTCTCTCTCTCTGTGTCTCTGTCTCTCTCTCTCACCCACTGAATAAATGCATATATAAAAAGAGTAATAGTGCATGGCTCAGAGGTCAAGGCTTTGCCTAGAAGTGATGGGCTGGGGTATTGCTCAGGTAGGCTTGCCTAGCATGTTGCAAGGCCTCATAATAAATCCCAAGGATTGAAAAATAAATTGTATTTGAATCAAACATGCAGTCTTTCTTGTTACAATTTCCTAACATATACAGCGTATTAGCCAGGCTTGACAGCACACTCCTTTAACCAGAGGCAGAGGCAGGTGGATCTCTATAAACTTGCTGCCAGCCTGGTTATCTACAAAGTAAGTTCTAGTACAGCCAGCAATACATGAGGAGATCTTGTCACAAAAATTAAATAAATAAATAAATAAATGAATAAATGAATAAATGAATGAATAAATGTATAGCACAGTGTAGGAAAGAAAAGTATCTACCCAGGATCCCCAAGACAAAGTTCTCAGCACAAAAGATATTTCTTTGCCCCAGAAGGACAGAGGGCAGGGAATAAGAAAAAAACCCAGGAGATATAAGACAAGAGAGAAGGAGACAGGAATATTTGTCACAGAGAGACAAAGGAATGCCTCTGGAGAGAGGGGAGATAGATGTGGCCCATAGGAAAATGGTGGTTTATAAAGGTAAAATGGGAAATCTTGCCTTGGGTTGAGGTATTTCATTTTAATTGGGAATGTTAATTATGTGAGCCAAAGGAAACTTTTGATTGCTGGATTTCAATACTTTGATAACTGGACCTTAACAGACAGCCTAGGGCAGAGAAAATGGCCAAATATGGGAATGGACATTGGGGGCTAGCTTCAGGAATATAATCTAATAATTTTTATATGACAGAGAGTATCTGAGAAGGACAAGGGCTACCAAAAGAGGGAATCAGAAGAAAGACAAAGCCTGCCAGAGCCACATGCTCAAATGGGCTAGTGTCCTTTCAGTGTGTAGCTGTGAACATACAACTTTTGATGGGTCAGACATCCTGGGTATAGAGATGGGTCAAGATCCCTGAGGCCCTAGGCTCAGAGACAGCACCAAAAAGTAAACTAGACCATGTGTGACAGTAGCAGCCCTGAAGGAGAGGATATCTGCAAGTTGGTGTTCCACTGGCCTGGGTGTTTGTATTTTGTTTGCATATGCCATTTTACTGCATTTGCCATAAAGGTTTTATTTCTATTTGTTTGTTGTATGCACATGTGGGTGCATATTTTTGTAGGTTCCTATGCATGTGTACGTAGACCAGAGGTCAAATTTGGGTGCTGTTCATCATGAGGCACCGACCCATTTTTTATATGTTTTATTAGCATGTACTAATTACACATACCATGGATCATTATGACCTTATCATATATGTTTATGGCTGGGCCAAGCACTCTAAACTAATAAGTCATCTCTGGGTCATGATTTGGGGGCTGGATATTGGCCAAAAAGAAAAAGACTGTACAGGAAGGTCTTACCAGGAAACTGGGATTCTTGGATGAATCAAAAGCAGAAAGAAAAATGTATCTGAAAACTTTTTATTTACAGGTCTTGATGTCATTCCATTTTTTTTTACCAAGCTTGTAATAGCAATGGAAGAGCTGCAGCAACAGAGAAATATTCCTGCCACTGCTGATGAGTTTAATGCTGTGTCTTCCAGGTGAGGAAATGGGAAGGGAATAGGATTCTTGATGTATTCCTTAAGCTTAGTTGATTATTTTGTCTAATAATGCCTGTGTGATCTGTTTTCCTTATCAAGTCCTAGAGATGTACAGCAAACTGAGGGACCAGATGAAAAGCAAAAGGTGAGACTTCTTAATTGAACAGTTTTTGCTATCTAAAATTTCTTTAATTTACAATACTTAAAAAGATTTATTTATTTGTGTGTGTGTGTGTGTGTGTGTGTGTGTGTGTGTGTGTGTGTGTATGTCTGTTTTTGCTATGTGAGTGTGTGTGGGTTGCCCACAGAGGCCAGAAGAAGGCACTGAATCCCCTGGAGCTGGAGTTAAAGGCATTTGTGTATTGTCTGATGTGGGTGCTGGGGTCTGAACTCGGGTCCTCTAGGAGAGCAATAGTGCTCTCAACCATCACCTTGTCTCTCTGGTGTCCCATTTGCACTGAGTTGTCTTCAGTCTTTCCTTGACTCCTGTAACATCATCATGTTTGAGGAGTTTAGCCCTATTATTTTAGTGTTTTCTTTTTCTTTTGGAGAGAAGTGATTTTCAGTGTGTTCTACAATACATGGCTTGATCTTGCTGTTTTTCAAAAGGTCACATATGACAATCTGTTTTGGTTAAGCTCTTTATATCTTTTATGTCTGATACAGTTATTTGTATATGGCTTTCTGTCTAAATTATTTTCAATTTGTCCTCACTGCTATTTGTTCTTTCTCTGTGTATTTGCTTTCATCTCAATTAACTACATTTTAGGACTCTATCTTATCTTTACTAAAGCCTTATAATCTATACATCTTAATTTCTTTGAAATGGTTCTAAGCTGAAAATAGTCATCTTTAATTTAGAGTGTATCTTTGAATAGTTATGGCAAATTACATATAATACAAGTTTCTAGTAATAGTAACTTGCATCTAAATGAAAATGCTTTATAAATTCAATCACTTGTTGCTGTTTGTTTTGATTGCGTGTGTGGGTTCCCTCGGATCCATGGAAAGAGGACTTAGAGGCATCTTAAGAATGAATCTAGCCTTTAATGGCTGCAGGGGAGTCCAGCCTCAAAGGACTGAAGCACTTTCCCTTCACCTAGGGCATTTATTTTTTATTTTTTATGTTTTATTTTATTTTTTTTCAAGACAGGGTTTCTCTTTGTAGCTTTGTGCCTTTCCTGGAACTCACTTGGTAGCCCAGGCTGGCCTCAAACTCACAGAGATCCACCTGGCTCTGCCTCCTTAGTGCTGGGATTAAAGGCGTGCACCACCTAGGGCATTTTCATTTCTCTCCATTACAGTTTAGGCAGTTAATTTCCATATGCTCAAAACAACCTGAAAGAGGCTCCCTAAAATACAATGCCAAGTGCAAAGTCCTGGGTTTCTCGGGTACCACAATTTTCCCGGTTTCCTGAACCAAGTTTTCATAGGTTTTGTATCCTTAGGAGACTCTCAGATAAGAATCACATAAGGCAGCTAGAGAAACAAAAGGTTTTGATTAAACAGGATGGATTAGGGCTAGGTGCTACTCTCTGGAGCCAGACCAGTGTAGCCCAGCTGGAATGCAACCACAGTCATTACCTGTTGGGTATATGAAATTATCTCATTGTACCTCATGTACATATATAATTATTTCATCAATTAACAAAGTAAAATTATACCTCTGTCTATCCTCTCTTCCTTAGTGTTACTGTTGCCATTGCTTATTTCAGAATATGGAATGGTGTGGATAATACACTTGCATATTTTTCTATAAACTTTCACATTACAGTATCTTAAAAGAGCTTCACTTATCTATCTATCTATCTATCTATCTATCTATCTATCTATCTATTTATCTATCTATTCCAGTAATTCTGGCACTTTTGTTTCTTTATTTATACCCAAGGTTTTTTTTTTATTTGTTTGTTTGTTTGTTTTTTCAAGACAAGGTTTCTCTGTGTAGTTTTGGTGCCTGTCCTAGATTTTGCTCTGTATACCAGGCTGGCCTCAAACTCACAGAGATCTGCCCAATCTGCCACCTTTGCTAGGATAAAAGGTGTGCACCACCACCAGCCAGCTTACACCCAAATTCTTTACCACCTGTTTTTAGATTAGTGGAATAGCTGAATTTTTTCAGAAATATAGTATTTCTGAAAAATTTTACATAATTGTTGTTTTTCCTAAACCATAACATCCACCATTTTGTATGTAAAGCTTAGTGTTGTTTAAGAACATTCACAGGGTTATGCCCTTCACTGCCTGACTATAGAATGTGTCAGTCACCTTGAAACCCTGTTCCCATTCTTCTTTCCCTTAGTCTGGGCAGCTAACACTCTACTTTATATGTTTGCATATTGTAAATATCTCATATAAATGGGACCACATGTTTGTGGCCTTTTGTGTTTGACTTCTCCCTCTTACAGTGTTTTCAGGGCTCAACCATACTTTGGTGTGAACCAGTACTTCATTTCATTATATGGGGGTGCTCTTCCACTGTGTGGATGGACTACATTTTATTTTTTTCATCATATGATAAACATTTGGGTTATTTTTACTATTTATTTATGATGAACAAGACTACAGATATTTGTAAACTAGATATATCTCTGAGTAGAATTGCTGGGTCACGCTATATTTCCATGTTCTACTATTTTGTGTAAATGGTTGCCTACTTCTCAATGCAGCTGCATCTTTTTATGTAGATAACATCATCATATTGTTGTGCTTATTATTATTTAAATAATAAGTCAGTGCTTATTATTTAAAATATTTTTAGATTTATTTTACTATTTTATGCACATGAGTGTTTTGCCTGCATATGTGTTTATGCACCACACATATGCCTTTTGGATTTTCTGTGACTGGAGCTAAAGACAGTCATGAACTAATGTGGTGGGTTCTATGAGTCAAACCTGGTTCCTGTAAAAGAGCAACATGTACTCTTAAATGCTGAACCCGCTTTTTAGGCCCAGTATGTATTCTTGTCTATGTCTTCTAGTTATAGGCATCTCAGTGGACACTGTTATTTTGTTCATCGGCTGATTTAAAAAAAAAATGAGCCGGGGGAGCTTGGAGATATGGTTCAGTGGGTAGAGTGCTTGTTAGAGAATTGTTGGCGATGGGGTCTGACTATGAAGCTGGGAGGAGGGCTCAATGTGCCTCAAGGGAACAGGCCTGGCCACCACAGTAGTCTGGGGGTGGAGCCCAGTTGTCAGAGGTCTCCAGGGGCAGGGCCTACAAGGAGAGTCTCTGTGCAGCAGAGAAAGCCACCTCTGTAGCAGAATGAGTAGCCAACAATGGGAACCTAGGTCTGAGACAGCTGTCAATTACCCACTGTTCAATTAATGAGTAAGAAGTAGGAGAGTTGGGAGTTGAGCAGGAGAGTCCATGAGGGTGATGGTCATCCTGGAGAAGGCTCATGGGAAGAGCAGGTAGGACATGAGGATGACAGGGTGGTGCAGATGACAGATCAACAACCACCTAAAAACCTGGCCCTGGTTTCCTTCCTGTGGGAAATGGTTGGTGCTGGACATGGAAGTCACAAGCTACTGATTGTGTGTGGATTATGCCAGCCACACAGTGGGCCTGCAGTAACACACCCCACAGCTAAGGATGGGAGAGGTGTCTAAATGAACTCAATTGCTACGTTTATTACCCTTAATCATAAGTTAACTGTGGCCCTTTGTGATGGTGGCTGGCCAGGGCTGGGCAGGGTGGTTCTCACTTGTTTACTTCACTTCAGGTGCTCCTTGCCATTGACAGTTTTGCCAGTGACGTCACTGACCAGAGCTCTGTGTCCTTTTCCATATTCTTTCTTGGTCAGTCTCTACAATGTGTTTTTGTGACCTTGCGGCTGAATGAAAAAGATCCATTAAAAAGGAAGGACATGACAGTTCCTAAGTATGGTGGAGGAGAGAGGAGTTTATTGTAGCTAACAGGGAGAGCATAGCCAGAGGCAGGGACATCTGAGAGAGTCCAGGGTGGACATGACCCTGATCCTGGCCATGTGAGGAGGGAAGTGGGAAGAGAGGGGAAGAGCAGGGAATCAGATGCAGAGCCAGAAGGCCTAAAAGAGGAGTAAGCAAAATGGCTGGACTATATACGGAAGGTCATCTGGGGGAATGTCAGCCCAGCCTCTGGGCTAGAGAAGTTTAGGGTGGGCTGCAGGGTATGACAACCATACCATGTAACAGGTAGGACTGAGGGATGCAGGGAGAACCTGGTGGCAGCTCCTGCTTTGATATGTCAAGTGGGCACCTCAGCCATTTGTTCAGAGTTTGAGACTGAACATGCGCTATTTTTATTGTTTGCAGGTCTAATTGAAGACAGATTCGACACACAAGAGGAAATAGAAAAGATGATGATGCAGCTTGCCTCCATCATACCCAAGTATATCAGAGAATAGGAAAGCCTTCATGAATGCCTGAAAGTTACTGAAGCCCAAAGAGAAGGCCCCATGTAACCAGGGAATGGGCCATGGCTGCCTTGGGCTCTCTCATAGACTTCACTGACATACATCTATTGTTGTTCCCAAAGTCTGGACCCCCTAAAGAAACCACCAGGAGACCAAATCTGATGGAAAAACAAAGATCCTTTATTGTGAGTTAACTCAGGCCTCTCCCTCCATTTGAGGCTGAAACAAAGCAGGAGAAATCCTGAGCAGCATGGGGTGAGGGCTTTAACATTGGCTAGAGAAAAGGGGGTTGGGGTACTCCAAAACTGCATAGTTACAGACTAGGGATTGGATCAAGCCCTAGTTTGGGGTATCTGGTCTGAGCTAGCTGGCTATTTTGGTTCTAAGGGGGTTACAACATTTTAGTCTCAGGAGAAGAACACCTGGACTTGTTTGATACTTTCTGAATAGGCTTTCCCTTTGTGAGGTAGGTGTTCATGGTTCTCTCTGTAACTAGGGTTAAGGTCAGGTGCAGTGGGGTGGGGGGTCTGAGGCATCCTGGTCAGGTCTTTTTGCTATGGCTGTAATTATACTGAGGCTTGGGACTATCACTTTTAGCATCTGACTCAGACACCTCTCTGAACTTCTCTGCCTCTTCTCTGTTTCCAGGAATCTCTTTGTGGTGCCAGCTCAAAGCCAGTTTGCAATAGGTTTCATTAATTTCCTGGGAAGCATTTGACTGCACACCCAGCAATTGGTCTTAGCTGTTATTTGTGGTGCAAGAGACTGGGTGGAATGACCCAGTAGGCCTGAAATAACACACCCCATCCCTAGGGATGGGAGAGATGTCTATAATAACTCTATTATCACATACATTATCCTTCTGATTTATGTGTTAACTGTTCTTGTGATGGGCGCTGGCTCAGGGCCAGGCTGGGTGGCTCTCACTTATTCACTTCAGGTGTTCCTTGCCATTGGTGGTCACTGACCAGAGCTCTGTGTCCTCTTCCTCCTTAAGCTCTCCTGGCCAGTCTCTACAATGTGTTTTTGTAACCTTGTGTTAATGTCACAAAGGGCCCTTTCAGAGTCAGAGGCTGAAAGGAGATAGAGGGAGGGGAGAGCAGCATTTTCCCAGAGTCACCTGGGGTGTCCCAGTGTGCACTGCACTGGTAGGACAGATGGGCTAGGTCAGCAGCTGGCAGGGGGCTCCATCTCCATGGAGCAACCCTCCCATGGTCATCTCATTCTGTCCTCCAAGAGTTGAGTTAGCTTACCCATTTTCCCCATTAGCTTCAGTTTCCAACCTTCATGAACCAATCTTAAGTTGGAGCAGGCAGGAATAGGAGGATGAGGCATGCTTACTGAATGCCAAGGACCATCCCACTGCATTTCATAGGCAGCCTTTAGTCCCGTAGGAAAGGACCTGGAGGAAGGTAATTTCCCAGGGCCTCAAGTGACTCACAATACTCTTATTATTTAAATGACAGAAATGTTAAGTGCTCAAAACATATCAAAGTATCAGGATGTTTGTAAAGTAAAAGGGCCTTTCCCAGAGCAGATGTAGAGTCATATTTCTCAGTGAACCACTGTTCTGCCTGGCTATATCATTCTACTTTTATTTGTGTGTATGTGTGATGCTGAGAGTGTTATGTGACAAAACTTTCATGGGGAGACATCACACACACACATCTACTCAGTCCAGATAGGGACTCCAGGACAGACCAAAGTACAGGGACCACCAAAGTCCAACTTTGTGAACCAGTGAGTTTTATTGGGGTTAATACAGGAATATGGGTGAGGGATTACTTACAGGAGTAGAAATGACTCAAAGATGGCTGCACCACTCAAGCCCACCCCAGCATGGGTGACAGCTCACAAAGCTGGGAACCTGGAGCACAGTGCACAGCCTGCAGGCAGCTCAGCAGGTTGGACTCTGTACTTTCTGGGTGCCTCAGTGGGTTTAAACTGAAAGGTTTAAACTTTCCCATTTTTATAACAGATGTCTCTTCCAACAAAGCTCCATTTATCAACAAATTACATTCAGGGATGAGGGAGAGAGCAAAAACAAGCCTGAGTCAGCCCCACAATGTCTCAAGGACAGTTCCTGCAAAACCCTTGAAATTTACCCAGGTTTGTCAAAGATAAAACCTCAGCCAGTTAAAAGTATACTAATTCAATGCTGCTTGCTTAACCAATGATGTTTGAGATGACCTAACCATCCCTATAATCCCCTTAGCTATGCTTAACCTGCATGCTTCTCTCAGGTCTTTGCTATGTTCTATAGGTGAATGACCAGGTGTTTGCTGGTATACTAATAAACGCTCTTTGTTCTTACATACTATTTGATTCTAGGGTCTTCCTTCAGTGTTAGAAACCACTTCTAGGCCCCTCAGCTGGATCCTGTTTCTTTCAGTCAGCTGCTCTTCCCAGCTTGGTTTTGCCCCTCAGAGGCACACTCAGCTTTTATTGTTTATTCTGGCAGGAAAGAACCTAGCATTCAGGGAAGATTCTTCCCATGGGAGTCATTGTGAGTGTAGCAAAGTGATGTGAAGCTCATTTACAATGCTGAAAGCTGTCCCTACCAGCTGGGTCCAGAACTTCCCAGACAGGTGTGGTATGCACACCTTGCACTCAGAAGACAGAGACAGGAGGATCAGGAATTCCAAGGCCATGCAGGGCTACAGGAGCTCCCATCTAAAATAATATAAATTTCCCAAACATTCCCGTCTTCCCCAACAAAAGTTTGCCCCAATCCTGTACTAAACCTCCTTTACAACTGTCTGTGCCCACCATGTTGCTCTGTCTCTATGTCAACTCTTGGTTCTGGAGACTTCAGACTTGTGGGTCACCACACTGTCATGGACCGGCTTATTATTTTCGACATGAGGCACATACATTATCATGTGTCAGTTTTGCCTTACTTCTTCCTTTTTTTTTTTTGTTTGTTATTTTTTTGAGATAGGGTTTCTCTGTGTAGCTTTGTGTGTTTTCTGTAGATCAGGCTGGCCTCGAACTCACAAAGATCGCATACCTCTGCCTCCCAAGTGCTGGGATTAAAGGCGTGTGCGACCACTGCCTAACCTCTATGTTTAATACTGTGGTTGTTCTATTCTCTGATCACAGATAAGTTTATTAGAGTGCACAACTTTGGGGGGGACACAATACCACCACATTTTCCCTTTTTTGTCTAAAAGTTTAAAAACCTTATAACTAATACAAGAAAAACTATATACAATAAGTATATACAATATATACAGTCAAGAGTACACTAGCGATGTCTTAATGATCTAACATTTGAACGGTTCAGACAATAAACTCCATTAATATATAACAATGTCCAGTACAGTAGTATTTGATGAACTCAGACAAAAAAATTTCATTACTTATTCTATTTGGAACAAGTAGTTCCTTCTTAAAAGTAGATTTAATAATTGACCTTTTTATCTTATCATATCCATTTTTTTCTTTTTATAATAGATTCAATAATCTACCTTTTGTCATTTTATATCTTCCCCTTTTTCCTTTTAGAGTAGATTCAAAGATCTACCCATTTATCACATTATTTGTTTATCTTTTTTCTCAGAGGAGTAGATTCAATGATCATATCTATATTCTCCTATTTCTTTTTCCTTTAAAACAAAACCTCTGAATCTAATCTCCATGTTCAGCTTTTTCCCTGACCATTAACAATTAACAACTTGTAACCAACCATTGTAAAGAATGACAATATCCAAAATGACCAAAAACTTCCCATCCCACCTCTTCGGAATGTGGGCATCATTTTCTTAAAATTACTTCCTGCTTTCTGGGGGTGAAGACATCTTTAGGGAATCCTGAAAAGAAAATTTTTGAGTTAATTGTCAAGTCCTAGGAGAGATAGCTGTATCATTTGTTGTCCAGTCTCTGCATAATGGAAAAATGTAGGACTTGTCTCAAGTCCTTGCTAGAGTTGTCTGTGAATCTGGATCATCTCAGCTAGCCATCTTGAAATTGTCTTGAGCAGTTTCTAGTCCAAAGCCAATCTCTCCGTGGTATTAATCATCTATGGCTTCATCATAGTCCATGTGGAATCGTCATTGTGGGCTCCTGTCATCTTTTTGAAGGTTTCAACGTTGCTGCTAGGCATGGTCATGGTGTGTGTGTGTGTGTGTGTGTGTGTGTGTGTGTGTGTGTGTGTGTGTGTGTGCACCTCCTCTGTGGTTTGGAGCAATCACAGTCTGATAAATGTCTGTCTCTCAGAACCATGAACATTCTTCCCTAGAAGAGAAAATTTTCACAGCAATTTCTCCCCACCATTTGTCTTGCCAAACTTTTCCATGCTTTCTTTATAACAAGATACTTTGCCATGCTTTCTTGTAACACAATGGTCCTGGCAATTGTTCTTTGAACAAGCAGCAGTAAAGCCTTCATCCCAGGTAGCAGCATGACCAACACCATGAGAAGCAGCCAGCAACTTGGAGCAGCAGCCGCTGCTTCCATGGTCCTACTGCCACCGCATGTGGCTTGGCCAAAGCTGCTCCTTAGCAAGTATCCCAGGCTGGCCTCAAACTCGGGACCTTCCTACCTCTCCCTCCTTCAGCAAATCCTACCAGTGTGCTCCATCACAACCTGCTGAGGGTCGCTCGGGTCTGAGCTGGGGCACACAAGGCTACAGGTGAGCAGCTTTTTCATGAATTTGTACCATGAATGTTAGGCGCCAGATGTAGCATGAATCTTAGAGTCCCACCAATTCCCACCTGACCCTGTTTCCTCAGATTGGAAGCTTCTGTGTCCTTGTCCAAATCGATCTCAGCTGAACTGTGCTGCTCAAAGCCTAAAAGCTTAACCAGGCAAAAGCATCTACTTCTGGTTTTCAAGCCTTATATGCCTTTCTGCTTTCTCACATCACTTCCTGGGATTAAAGGTTCACTTCTTGGGATTAAATGCGTGAGTCACCATGTCTGGCTGTTTCCAGTGTGGCTTTAAACTCACAGAGATCTGCCTGGCTCTGCCTCGGGAGTGCTGGGATTAAAGGCGTGTGCTACCACTGCCTAACCTCTATGTTTAATATTGTGGTTGTTCTATTCTCTGAGCCCAGATAAGTTCATTAGAGAGCACAATATTTTGGGGAACACAATATCACCACTTTCTCTCTCTCTTTGTCTCTCTCTCTCTCTCTCTCTCTCTCTCTCTCTCTCTCTCTCTCACACACACACACACACACACACACACACACACACACACACAAGCATACATGCATGCCTGCTCTAGAATCCATCCATTATTAGACACAGGGCTCTGTAGTGAAACCTGGAGACAAGAAAGAGAGCTGTTCTTGCCTTTGTTGTGGCTGCAGCTAGCAAGAGTCTAGAAAGCCAGTGTGGTGGTCCTGTTAGGCCAACTCAGCAGTGCACCCTTGAGGAGGCACAGCAGTCCAACTAAGATTCAGCTTGGTTCCTGTATGGCCCATGTGTCCATTTTGCAGGGAACAGTACCAGGGCGTTATCCTGAGGCCAAAACCCTGGAAATACTACTTCATTACAACCTGACAGACTGTGGCACTTTGGATGAGGTGCTGGTCCTTGGGAAGAGTCTGGCCTCCTACTGTATGTGATGGTCCAGCAGTTTGATTCAAGAGAAAACTTCCAGATCTGGGTTTGTGCTGTTGAGGAACAAGGATGTTAACAGCAAAAGTGCAGACTGCATTCAGGAGACCCAAAGATGCCAGAGATGATGATTACAGCTGAGAGAATCCATTGATCATGGGCAAATGATCAGTGACTTCAATCAATGAGATGGGGCATCATCCAAGAAGGTGTGAACTTACACTGATGACCAGGAGTCAGCTCAGAGGTGTCAGGCAAGACTGCGGTTGACTAGCTGGATTGAAAAGTTCTGACATGGCTTTCATCCTCCTGTTCCTTCTCCTGCTGGTGTGATGATACTTCATCATAAGTAGGTCAACTCAAAGCCCAACCTCTTTTCCTGCATCCATATCTCACAGTGCTAGCATTGTGTCAGGCATCTTCTCCACTTAGAAGAGAACACAGCAATGATAGTGAGGGGCAGTGCTGGCATTCTGGCCTCAGCTCTCTAGTCTGTGAACTGCTGTTCTCCCAATAGATTCCACTGTGCCACAGCCAGCCAAATTGTTCCCTTCACCACCCAAACTCTGATGAAGAAACATTACCCTTGTGCACTTAATGCAGCTTTGTAGTATGGAAAGCAGAAACTAGTAGAAGCATAAAATTAAGTAACTCCATAAAAATGGACGGACTTGAAGATATCTTTCTCAGAAACTCAGAGATCAAGTTGCTAGAAACTACAGCAAAAAGATTTAGATTTGAACTATCCAACCAGACTGTTAGTAGCCATTCATGACTATTTTAATTTTTAGTTTAAGCTAATAACAAGAAAAACTTACTTTCTTAGTTAACTGGCAACAATCCAAAGCACTCAACATTACATGTCTGCCTATCTTGAAACACTAAAAAGGAAAAAAGAAAGACAGAGAGAGAGAGAGAGAGAGAGAGAGAGAGAGAGAGAGAGAAAGAAAAATTGCCATAGTTCTTTTTACATGTATCAAATGGCTGCTAAACCCTCTGTGATAATGTTCAGCCTTGTTTACATAGTATGTAAAATTTCTGGCACTATAACCCCAATTTTAATTCCACCTTCTCCTCTCATTTGTTTTGGTCATCTGTGACTTTAGCCCAACTCCTGTTCACCTTCCAGACATCAGTTCTTCATTTGCTTGGCATGAGGATGCCACTTCTTCCCACAGGGTGTACCCTTCATGTTCCTCTAGGCCGGACAAGAGCTGTCCATTCTCAACCTTTCATATTCTTCCAGAGCAGGAACGTAAGTGCTGTGCCTTTCTCTGTTTTCATATGGAATATTGCTGACAAATATTGTGTATTTTGTCACTGCATTAAAATGTCATTTGTTGAATTGCATTTCAATAGTTAAAATTTATGAATTTATTTGGAATTTTTAAGCCACAGTCTTAGTAATTAGGAAGGGCAGGAATTTGAAAACTCAAGGTGAACTGTTGTACTTATCTGGAGTCCTTCTGACCTCTGTGAAGTGGATCCAATAGCTTCTTTTGATCCTCAGAGGCTTATAGGAATTCTTATTTTATAAAAGGACACAAAAGTTTTAAATATATTAGTATTATCAATCAGTCGTGGAATCCATATTGTAGAAAAAGCAGGTAAATGGTATTTGTAAAACAGCAGGAGTAGACTCATATCTTTGAGTCCTAGAAAAAAACTATAGTTTGGGGTTTAAAAAAAATGTATGTTTTCCTTCTGTCCAGAGAGCCAGTTATAAATTGGATTTCAATGTCTTTGGTCCAACAAAAAGCATCTGTAAGTCTATATTCATAAGATAACCAAAAGAAATCTAAAATCTGGTGCTCATAATCCAAACAGTAAGCAATCATTGCTCTATTAGCTATTCAGAATCCTATTAATGTTAAATATCTGAACTATTGAAGTTTTAATGCAATGACAGTATGGTAAAGGAAAGAAATTTCATAGTATCTTCTATATATCATCTTCAAATCTTTACATCTTTTAGATCCTTAGAATTTAATATTTATTAGAAATATAAGCAGTTATTATGTAAGAACAATCATTGCAAAGTATGTTTGAAACCTGTTGATCCCTTAATATGAAGCTTGTGGAGCTTCAAAATGATGTACCTAGAGTCCCCCGAAAAACACCAAGAGACCAATCTGAATGCAAAACCAGAGTCTTTTTATTTACGAGTTTAAACCCAGGTCTCTGCACCCTTCTGATGCAGCAGCTTTAGATTACAGATGCTTGGTTTGAAAAGATTGGAGAATTGCAGCTGCAAGGAAATGGCCATATCCTTTAGCAATCTATATCATCAGCAGACCCCTTTTCTCTGACATAAGACAGATTTGTTATCTGCAGGAAACTTGTTCCCTCTGACAGCTATGGTATACAATCTATCTTATCATTTAGGTTATGCCAAGACATGACTGGAACTTGTTATTTATGTGACTCATAATTGTCTGGGTCTAGGGGCAGCACAACCTCTGGTGAGTTTCCAAAGGCCTGCTGCCCCCAGTCTGACCCTTCTCTAAAATAGCTAAAACCTTCTCATACTCACTCGGAAGGCAGAGGCATGCAGATCTCTGTGAGGTGGAGGCTTCCCTGGTCTACATAGCGAAGTAAGGTCAACCAGAGCTGCACCAACAAACAAACAAACAAATCAAACAAACAAAACCCACCAATTCCATGACCACTGCACCAGCTGTCTGCCTCTCAGGCTGTCCAGCTCTGCCCCCACCAGACCACCCCCCTGGCTTCCTGGTCCTTGCTTTCACTGTACCACACTGGCATGTCTCCAAGACAGCCCTACCCACCCTGCACCCTGCCTCCAAGTGACACTCCTCATCCTCTCAGGAGCTGCTTTCCAGGGCTCCCTCTATGTGTCCTCACCCCCTGGACTGCCCTGGCTATGGCTATCCTTAATATACCCAGGAGAGGCTAGTGGCCAAGGCTGGTGTTGCTTTGTCTACTTCCTGGATGTCAGGCTGAGCATCACCCAGGTTCCCAAGAGAGCAGGTGTCATGAAGTGGTCTGAAGATTCTCTGTGGAATGCATTACAGCGAACTTCTGGTGACCTGTAGCTGCTGATGTCAAAACCTCATACCATAGCCACAGCCTGCCAGAGCCTGCCCCTGACCCACAGAACCATGCTGTAAGGACTATAAGGACTTGTCCATCTTCAGTGTTGGGAATTCATGAGACAGTAATAGCAGAACACTGCTGGCAGACAGTGGTGTCTCCCTGACCCATGGTCATCATGCAGGGTGGAGGTTCTGTGGGGCCCTCAGACCCATGCTATGCTATAAGACCTGGCAAACGCCTGTCCTCACTCCTGGAGCTCGGGACAATAGGATGGAAGTTCAGACCTTGTAGAAGAAATGGAGGGTATTATGAGAAATCCACAGAGTCTGCTTAAAAGGTAAAGGAATTTATTAGGGAGGAAGATTCACTCCAGTACTGGAGATTTATCACAGTGTCCTGGAACACTGAGGTACGGCCCCATGCTGTTCTTCCACCTGAGTCTGTCCCAGCATTCAAGCCCACAAGGGAGAGAAGAGGAGTGGTGTTCATGCCTCTCGGGTCTTAAGAGTAACCCCGAGGCCACATCCCAGGGCATACTACAAGGACATATGTAGGTTCCACAGTTACCTGCTACATCTCTAGGGGCGGTGCTTTAAGGTCATAGATAGAAAAGATATTTCCACTATAGGGGGTCTCACGTGAGTGTCAATTCTGTCCAGTGCCCCTCTGATCCAATCCTGAGATATGTAACATTCTTCATGTAAGCCCTTCCTATGGAAACTCCTTAAAGTGAGTGCTCAGGACCTTCCCACTGTGGTGGTATTGTGTTCCCTGAAATATTGTGCAGGCTAATAAACTTGTCTGGAGTCAGAGAACAGGACTGCCATAATATTAAACATGAGGATAGGCAGTGGTAGCTCATGCCTTTAATCCTAGCATTCCAGAGACAGAAATCCCTGTGGATCTCTTGTGAGTTCAAGGCCACATTAGAAACAGCCAGGCCTGGTGACACATGCCTTTAATCCCAAGAAGTGAGCCTTTAATCCCAGGGAGTGATGGCAGAAAGTAGAAAGATACATAAGGCATGAAGACCAGAAACTAGAAGTATTTGGCTGGTTAAGCATTCAGGCTTTTGAGCAGCCACAGTTCAGCTGAGACCCATTCTGGATGAGTACTCAGAGGCTTCCAATCTAAGGAAATAAGACCAACTGATAAATTGGTGAGGTGAGGTAGCTGTGGCGTGTTCTGTTTCTGCAATTTTCCAACATTCACTCCAATATCTGGCTCCAGGTTTGATTTAATTAATAAGTACCTGTAAGATTCCTGCTACATCCCTCTTTTCACCTACTGTAAAGTGATGGCAGGGAGATCCCTGCCTAGGCTAGAATAAACTAAACCATTGTTCTTATATAGGAAGTTGGCTCCTTGGCGATCTTGCTGGGGGTCTTGCTGGGGGTCTCAGGTGCAGGTGTTACGCTACAAGTCAGGAGTACTTCTGGGCTACCTACCTGCACATGGACCCTCAGCACAGACCTGGGGTGAAAGGGCTGTGCACTCACAACATACAAGTGCAGGCATTAAGGGACCAAGGGTGACAACTAATAAGGTGAACAGTGAGGAGCCAGGTAGAGAGCCTGGGGTTGGTAAATAAGTCCAGGACAGTGTGCTGAAAACACATGCGCATGCACATACACCTACATACCACCAGTGTTTGCTGTGTTCAGTGGGAAGCACTTTTTTCTCTTCATTCACACCAGAAACTCCCTGTCGGCTGGCACCAACCATTAAGAGTCCTTGTGGGAAGCAGAAGGTCTTGTCTGCTGAATACCTCAGGACCACCTTGTATTTCTGGTGATGCTGGTCAAGGTCAGCTGGGCATTCATCCTCGGGGATATTTACCAAACCTTCAGTTTCTAAAAGTCCTCTAAATGGTAAATATATGAGGTGATAGATATGACAACCACTCCCATTTGATCAGTCCATTTTGTTCATCCATGTTGGACACATGCATGGAGATGTCATATTGGACCATATGATACATACAACCATAAATGATTTAAAAATAGAAATGTAAAAACAGAATTTAAAACTGTACTCATTCATATATCCTTAATGCAGATAAATTTGTTAAACAGATAAAGATCCATAATCTAAAACCTACAGCTATAACTGAGAAATCCCAATGAATCATATGTTAGTAAATAGATATATGCTTTGTTCTAAGGTTAAAAGATTAATTATATAGATGTTAATTTTTAACCTTCTAATTCCCTAAAGGCCATAAGACTTTTTTATATTTCTGGTTTAAATTTATTTATTTAATGTATGTGTTTATATATGTATAGGTGCATGTATGTCATGGGGCATGTGTGGAGGTCCGAGGACAACAGGTGGAGGTGGAATTTGATTCTCTCCTTCCACCTCTGAGCTTTAGGAATCAAACTCAGGACATCAAGCTTGGTGGCAAGTGCTTTACCTGCTGCCTTAGGTTCTTTTCTTTTGCTGTGATAAGACTCTGGCACCAATACTGGTTATAAAATAAACCATTAAATTCTGGGCTCATGGTTCCATGACAATCATGGTGGTGAGCAAGGATGCAGGTAGGCATGTGCTGGATGGGTTCACAGCAGGAGGCAAAGAGAACTGACTGAGAATGACATGGGCTTTTGACACCTCAGAGCCTGCTCCCAATGACACACCTTCTCCCACAGGTCACACCTCCCCGAACAGTTGCACAACTAGGGACCAAACATTGACATATATGAACCTATGTGGACCATTCTCAAACCACCACACCTGCAGAGACAAAGAATTCAGATTGTATTAGTTGAAAATATGTTTATAGAATTCCTGTGGAGGCCTGGGAATAGCTTAGTGGGAGAGCACTTATCTACCAATCACAAAGCCTAGGTTTAACCCCCAGCATGCAAAAACAACAAGTCAGAGAGATACAAATACTAGCCAAGACTACTCCACTGCTTTAGCTGAGTTTAATAAGCTCTGTTTTCTCATCCGTCTAAGGACATACAGGGTCACTTTCCCCACTTATTGACTGTCTGACTCACCTACAATCTCACAAGTCAGATCTATTCCAGGGACAGCTTGATAACAACAAACCAGTCATTGGGAAGAAACACGTCCACAATATGTTCTGAAATCTACATGGCAGAAGACAGCTTTATCCTCCATTCTTGTGTCCCCTCTAGAATCGCAGACCTGCAAAGGCACACTCTCCAATAGGGCACAAGCAGCCAGCTGTTGAATAAATCCACAGCAGCTGCTATGCCACTGCCTCAACCCCATGAGAGGAAATTCATTTCCCTGTCATCAAAAAGAATTCCTTACCTCCCCTAAGAGGCTTTTCTCACTTCTGCCTTTCCCAACACTGGCTTATTCTGCATCATCAGCCTTGTCTAGCTGAGCTGGGAAACCTGCAGGGCTGCAGGAAGGAGAAAAGGTCAATATACAAGAAATGGTGCAGGACACCAATGCTTCATTAAATCTAAGTGCTAATTCTAGGCATGAGTATTTTACTTGAACTCAGTGCAACAAAGGACTTCACAGACCTCTCACTGAGGCTTACTAGCTTCAAAGAGAACCCATTCCGGCCAAGACAAGACTTAAAAGCAATTTTCCTGACAGAGGGAGACCTACCTCTTCCTCTCTGAACCTAAGAAGCAGTTCTTGACATTTGCTCCCCAGGGAACTGACTCCTTGTGCATTTCTCCTCCTGCTGCTTCTCTCCAGCAATACCCTTGCTCTTCTGACCAACACTATCACCCTTTATCTTTACAAGAGACAGCATACCCTTAACAAAGTCACTTGGGACTAATCTAACCACCCTGGAGGAGGCAGGCATACTTCCAAACCTCTGGTTGTCTACAATTGTTTATCTACAACCAGGAGCAGCTGTTTTTCATTTGATGTTATTTGTTTTACAAGATTTAGACAATAGGCAAAGTGATTTTTTAAACTCTAAAACAATGTGATATATCTCTAGTTCTTCTTCTCTCAGATGTCTTGAAAACCTGACTGCATCAAGAGAGGTGTAAAGAGAATAGGCACAAAACCTGCAGGAAAAACATCAATCCTCAGGGCTATTTAGGCACAGAGTAATCACATCAAGAGGATGAAAATATCTACTGAGCTAATGTTCAATATTGCTAGCTCATTTCATATTTTCTTTCATGAAACTCATTTCAAAAAGAAAGACCACAGACTCCATATCAAGTATATCCATATATATATCAAGACCACAGATTCCATATCAAGTATATATTTAGAGTCTTTCTAAAATCCACTTATCAACACAGCAAATTTCCCGTCTGGTCACCAGACACTGCGCTGTTAACAAATCACAAGCATTCATGAGCACAAGAAACATACAAGGGAGCAAATACCAGGTAGCCTATGAAGCATTAACAATCTCTTTGATTAGAAGCACACCCAGGGTGATGTCCATGGAGGCTTGCTTGGAAAAGTGCTTGGTTTCTTCTGGGTGCCTGGCCAGACCCTGGTTTGTGCCTGGAATGCACCTGCTTCTGGGCCTGTCTCCATGTGTGCCCTACAAGAAAAAGCACAGAAGGCGAAATGATGCACCAAAGAAAAGGCCAGCAAAGGTGCTAGGAACAGACTTCTGGTTACTGCTCTTAAAAGAAAGTAATTATATAGATTGTGTTTAGACTAGGATGGAAACAGCAGAGGGCCAGGCAGTGTTAATGCCTGAGGAAGAGATTGACACAGGCTAGGAATAAGTGCCAATAGAAGAGTGAGGTGGTCTAAGAAGATTCTGGCTCACACTGACAATTCTGGCTGGAAGTTACAGATGCCCTTTAGTGTGACTAATTTAGTGTGACCCAATTCTGTGTGATCACTGAGAGGAGACAGAGAGACCAAGAATTCCCATGGCCCAGAATAGAATTGTGTCTTCCCACTTCAAATAAATTAAGAAAAATATCTCTCACAGCTGTACCCAGTCATTTTTTGTTTTAGTTAACTCCTGATGTAGTCAAGTTAATAACCAAGGATAGCCATCAGAGGGTACATTAGTAATGAAAATAAGAAGTGTCTTTCTGTACTACTTTCAATTTCCAAAGCCTTGATTTCCCTGGTATCCTAACCAGGTCTTTGGAAAATTCTTCTATCCACACCTTGCTGTCCATGGGGTGATCAACAATCTTCAGTTTGGCTTCAACTTCTGATCTCTACAAGATCCTACTCCAAATCAGGCTCTACTTTACTGAATTTGGATTTCAACATCTGAAAGACACTGCCCAACCAGCCCTTATGGAGTCTAGGTTCAGGGGGGGCACAGGAGCACACTTAGAGGAGCAAAGTTCTTAGTTCTGGAGTATTTGCACTCCATGCTGGTCATAGGCAACCTTCTGATCTGTAGGCATTGAAGGACCACATGGGCGGAAGAGAAGAGCCTGTCTTGTTCTGAGGAGTGCCTGGGCCCTGGCAGCAACAGCCTGGCACAGGTGGTTTGGGGACCTCAAAGACACAAAGGCCTGACAGGTGGGACATGGGGAGCTCATCTAAGAGAGGATCATCAGAAGTAGCAAAATCATAGATACTGGTGAGGGAGGGGTCAAAAGGAACAGGCAGAGGAGGGACTGCAATGGAGATGAAAGTGGTGGGTATGTGTGTGGCCTGTACACATATGTACCGATACATGTGGGCACACACGCATGCACACGCGTGCACGCACACACACACACACACACACACACACACACACACACAGAGAGAGAGAAACACAACAGTATGCATTTGGGAAAGGATAGGTACCTTCGGGGACTAGGATTGTTGAGAAAATAATGAAGTTTAACGAAGGCATGGCAAGTAGGCAACCTCTGAAGACGTAGTCTGGTACAGCTAACCCTGAAAGAAAAGTGACAATTTGTTCCAGATGGGTACAGAGTCTCCAGAAACCCAGTGGTGATACAAGACCTAGAAAGACAATCGTCCTGCTCTGCCCCTCAGGCTTCCTCAGCTGGCCCACATGCCCTGGTCCCTCATGGGTGATCCCTTCTACCACCAAGCAGCCAGCAGAAACTAACAACCAAAGTCTCCCCACCTCTCCACTGGCTCCTGCAGATGACCCCACAATGAGGTCAGCAGGGACTGTAGCCAGATTTTCGCACACAGCTCACCTTGGGTCCATTCCATGTGGTCCACTCCACATGATACCACCTGTCATCATCTTTGGTCACCACACTCATGATGATGCAAGCCAGGGACACTACAGCATCACATAGTGCACATGGTAGCCCTGGGAGCAAAGAAGGACCCAGCACCAGACATCAGGACAGTTTCACAGCCAAATTTAGATTAAGAACTATTGTAGAGGGTGTGGTTCTAGACAAGCACTTGTTGTCTTTTTGATCTCTTCGGGGCTGTGGAAGCCTGGGCATTGCATGTTAAGATCTAGAGCATGAACCTAGCATCCTGGCCACAATTTTTGATTCTAGAAAGCCTTGGATCATTTCCAAAGTCAGTACCTGCCTGAGTCCATTTTGGGAAAATAGGAACAAGGACCCTCTCCTGGTGGTTGACTTCAAAATTCAGCTGAGACAAACAAAAGCAGGGGCCACAGAAGGTACCCCAAAGAGCATAGTGATGTGGTCTCTTCTGTCACCATGTGTCTATCACTGACATGGCCTTCCATGTTTGGCTGGTGTCAGCCACCTCCAGAGAATACATAATAGACTCCCCTCACCCCAAGGCTTCCTCCCTGTGTCACCAAGTCTGCCCCAGCTATAACCCATGCCATCTGTCGCTATGAGGACCTGTCTGATGGGAATATCATTCTTTCCATGTAACAGGACAGTAGATGTCCTTCCGAGGCACAAGGACATCTCGACTTTGCTCTTGGGAGGTGGCCAAGCACTTGGCACAACAGACTCTTGCTGCATTAGACTTTGGACCCAACCAGCACCGGCCACCTCACAGAGATGAGGGAAGGTGAGCCACAGTTCATGGTCTCTTGTCAGGAAGGTTGGTCTCTTATCAGGAAGAGCGTCAAGCCAGCGGTCCTGAATCCCCACCTGAGCCACACAGTCACCAGCTGGACTTGAGAAAGGGTTTTGCCTAACAAGGAGGTCAAAGTCAGAGCTTTGCACTTTGCTGAGAAAGCATTGTGGATACCTGTCTGGGGATGTGGCTCCATAGTGGAACACTTACCAAGCATGCATGCACAGGGCTCTAAGGTCCATCCCCAGAACTGCAGGGCAGGAGACAGAGAAAAGTCAAAGTAGGGGCTGTATAATACCGAAGCAGGAGCTGGGCAGTGGTGGCATGTGTCTTAATCCCAGGCCTTGGGAGTCAGAGCTCTGTGAGTTCGAGGCCAGCCTGGTCTACAGGGCAAGATCCAGGACAGGCACCAAAACTAAACAGAGAAACCCTGTTTCAGAAAAACAAACAAACAAAAAACCTAAACAAACAAAAAAACAAAACACAGGATGAAAGGTTGGAGGGGCGAGTCTCCAGAGGCTGGACCTGTGTGGTTAGAGCTCTTTCCAACTCCTTTCCCCTTCTCTGGCCCTGTTATGAGCTCTTGTGTGGCTTTCCAGGCCCAGCTTTTGCAAGTTCCACTCCTGGCCTCTGGGTTTCCTGAGACTGACTCCCCCAGCTGCCACCTCACCCAAGTCCTCTCTGCAGCTGCCACTGAGCTCTGCAAGCTCACCAGCTTCCCCACCCAACACTCCCTCCCACCCTAGGGCCCTGGGTCCCCAGCACCAACATTGTGGGCATCCCTGGCTGGCTCACCTAGACATCGGGCTCCTTGCACTGCTATCTTGGGCTCCCTCCACTTCCGAACACTAGCTAGCCTGCTGGCTGCTCAGTATTGCTCCACCTAGATGAATCTTGCCTGAGGCATTTCTTAAGCTCTTCAGGGTTTTCGGTGGGGCTTATGGGCAGGATGCTAGCCCGATGGAGAGGTGGGGCACATTAAGGGCACACCCCATCTGAGGGCTCTGTGAGGATGCCCCTGAAAGGGAGTGCATTCCCTTCTGTGAAGATCCTTAGAGCTGGGAGAGGAGGGGTGCTGTGCTAGCCATAGCCACTTCCCAGCTGGAGCCTCAAACATTTAACTTGCTCTGAGAGGGGTAGAAGCCCACCTGGGTTTTAGGGACTAATGAAGCCACGCCCACTCACACCATCCCTTGCCGGAAGAAACTAACCAGGAGCTCTGAGCTTGCCTTGTCTGCTGCATGTGGAAGAACACCCTCCTCCGGTTTCTACTCTAAGTGGTACTTCCTCCTTTTTGACAAGCTTGCCCTGAGAAACTTGCCTTTGAGTGAAGGCAGGACAGGCCCCTTGAAGGTGTAGGTCCTGAGGTCAGACCTGCATTCCTCTTAGGAAGCTGCAGTCCCTACTGTGGATGGGCACCAGCAGGACAGGGCCATATATCCAGGTTTCCCTAGGAAGCCTCCCAGTGTGGGTGCTGGGAAAGACTCTCAGATGCCTGGAAGAGCAGCTAGTGCTCTTCAGACACAATTTTTTGTTTTGTATTGGTTTTGAGACAGGGTTTCTGTGCAGCCCTGGGTATGCTGCAACTTGCTCTGTAGACCAGGCTGGTCTCAGTTGAGAGATCCATCTGCCTCTGCCTCTCACATGCTGAGTTTAAAAGTGTGTGCTAGCAACTGCCCTTTCTGTTTTTTAAATTGCACCTTGTGTGTATGGGGAGGGTATCAAGGACAACTTGGGGGTGTTGTTTCTCTCCTTGCTCCATAGGGGTCCTCAGGATTGAACTCAGGCCCTCAGTGTTGACCATGGTCCCTTGACCTGGTGGTGTTTTTTGCATGTTGGGGTTTAGTCCTGGGGATGGAACCCATGTCTTCACATATGCTAGTCAATCACCCAACCACTGAGCTACATCCCTAGCAGATATTTGTTACTGCAGTGGCAGGGATGGAACTTGAGCCCTCACTATGCCTTTGAGTGGCCCCAGCCTGGCACTTTTGGCTGTAACCTCAGACCTTCATTGACCTGCCTCTTCAGGTCAATGCTCCCCACTGGAGCAGCCTGGGTTCTGGGTTTGTGGTGTGCCATGTGGCTTTCCTCCCTAGGGCTGGGGATGTCTGCATGCTTGGCTTCTGTCTGCAGCTGGACATGGAGGCAAACATCTGACTGAATTGACCAGGATGGCCTTACACCCTTGGTCTCAGGAGATTCTCCTGCCTCCCAAGTGCTTGAATAACAGGTATGTGTCACCATGCTGGTTAGAAAGTAGGTTGAATCAAAGACAGGGATCTGAGGTCCTGGCTTCTTCCAACAGTGGGGACACCAACGTTCTGAGTGTCCAGTCATCATGGACTATGTCTAACATTGTGGGGCACTCCACAAAGACACTGTCACCCTGAGGACATGGCTGTGTTAACAAAACCAGGAAGTATGCAAACATGT